>NC_039269.1:29685775-29845775 GCF_003368295.1 Carassius auratus
GTCCAAATATTCAAATATTTCTCCAAATAAGAAAAAATACATGTGCGAATTGTATGAGTTTCTTTAAAAAAACATTGTTTACATAAAATCTTTTATGTATTTATAATTTGAAATCAAACAAATAACCCTGTTTAGGAAAGGGACATCATACCTTTCAGAAAGTATAATTTGTCTCTTAATAGTGCAATGAAAACATATTTAACTGTAATTTATATGTCCACGACAGGGTGGACATATCTATGCTTGATGCTCTAAAAAATGGCCCATAATTTAAAAAAAAAAAACATTGTGGGAGCTCAGATAATATATTTATTATAGTATTTGAGTGTCTACTATTATGACATGACATAAAGTGAATGGTAAATTAAAATCAAAATATGTGAGTATTGTGAGGGTTGAAAGGCACTCTATGGTGATAATGACCCATATATACACACATTACAGTATACCAGTAGTACCTAAGTTTGATACGTTTCATGACCAACTTCAAGGATGGGCTAAAACTCATCTCTTCCATCTTTATTTGACCCTCTAACTCTATAGAACTCTCTATTCTAATTCAACAAGCTATTAACCTAATCATCTGAATCAACTAATTAACTCTAAACACCTGCAAAAGATTCCTGAGGCTTTTAAAAACTCCCAGCCTGGTTCATTACTCAAAACCGCAATCATGGGTAAGAAAGAAATGCCAAAATGCCTGAAGTCCAGTGTCAAGTACCCACAGTCAGTGATGGTCTGGGGTGCCATGTCAGCTGCTGGTGTTGGTCCACTGTGGCTATCAGGAGATTTTGGAGCACTTCATGCTTCCATCTGCTGAAAAGCTTTATGGAGATGAAGATTTCGTTTTTCAGCACGACCTGGCACCTGCTCACAGTGCCAAAACCACTGGTAAATGGTTTACTGACCATGGTATTACTGTGCTCAATTGGCCTGCCAACTCTCCTGACCTGAACCCCATAGAGAATCTGTGGGATATTGTGAAGAGAAAGTTGAGAGACGCAAGACCCAACACTCTGGATGAGCTTAAGGCCACTATCGAAGCATCCTGGGCCTCCATAACACCTCAGCAGTGCCACAGGCTGATTGCCTCCATGCCACGCTGCATTGAAGCAGTCATTTCTGCAAAAGGATTCCCGACCAAGTATTGAGTGCATAACTGAACATAATTATTTGAAGGTTGACTTTTTTTGTATTAAAAACACTTTTCTTTTATTGGTCGGATGAAATATGCTAATTTTTTGAGATAGGAATTTTGGGTTTTCATGAGCTGTATGCCAAAATCATCAGTATTAAAACAATAAAAGACCTGAAATATTTCAGTTGGTGTGCAATGAATCTAAAATATATGAAAGTTTAATTTTTATCATTACATTATGGAAAATAATGAACTTTTATCACAATATGCAAATTTTTTGAGAAGGACCTGTATATACACACTAAACAATAAAAAAAATATAGAACGTGTCCTCATTCAAATGTGCCATCTGTTCCTGTTTCCATTGACACTGCGAACCATGCAGCTTCTTTTTTTTATTATCTTTTAAATATGTATTATATAAAATAGAATGCTGCTCTACGGCTAAAATAAGCACTTAATTTTTTTAATTTCTGTACAGAGAGGTCACGCAGTGACGTATCGATCATCTACTGGTCACACGACTTCACGTGATGCGAATTCGCAGGTCAGAGTTCACCAAACTTGAACTTTCGAACGCAGCAAAATGCGAAAATTTTCGCATGAGCCTGCGTTTCCGGTCTGACGCATTTGCATGCTTATGAATGGAAGTCAATGGGACGAAAAGTGCAGTGTGACCGCCCCTTTACACTCTATTCCTTTACTAACTGCTTTTCTTGCAAAAAAAAAAAAAAACAGTAGCTTCTCTAATCTTTTTATCTATGTTTTCATTGAACAGTAACAGATTTAAAGACTTAAAGACTCCAAAACACTGCTGAGCTCCTGATATTTATAATAGATAAATATTGCTGAAATCTGGAATGTTTTCTATAATATCACCTTATTTTTTGGATATTCACATTTATCGACATCATCACCACTTGGACTAAAATGATCTAAACCATACTTCTTTTAATGAATAAACTCAGAAAAACACAATCCTAACTCAAAATGTTGCAGCTGAACGATTGTGATCGGATCCATTTCACTAAAAGTGAAACAACTACCATCAAATATGCATTTCTAAGAGACAAAAACCGTAATATTCTAATTAATATTATTAGGCAACACAAACCTGTTTCTTGATTTGAAACTATATCACTCGAGAGAACATACAGAAATTAAATTTTGTTAAGATATTTATATTGTTAAAGCGTACATAACATACACAGTTTCACCTAATCTCATGTTAATCTTGAGTACCTATAACGTAGTACTGCATCCTTCATATATCCAAAAAGTATTTCGTTTTATCATATTTATAAAAGAAAAATACAACTTTCTGATTCTTTCCGGCTGGTTGCTTGCAGTGGGCGGAGCTATTCACCTTATTCTGCCCCGCCCACTTTTAATACTTCGCATTTTGTCATCCGACTTCTGCTAAACTGATACGGCACATCCGGTAACTAGTTCAGTAGTTGTAATATTGTTTATAGCTAGCTATAAACTGGGAGCACGAAGAAAACTTCTTACGACGGTCAAATGGTCTCAAATTGTCCCATCCATCGTCACTGTTAACGTGGGTAGACGAAATTAAGAAGTGGCCAGAGGTAACTTATATATTTAACTACTTCATCCTGTCAGAAGGAGTTGATGGAGCAGCAAGGAAAAATGATAAAAGTACCGAGGCCTGCTATTATTTACATATTGGGAAAGTGGGTCATGTACTGTTATACAGATTTCGTCTTTTTAAAAGCTAATGTGCACCCAGTCATCACCCCCAGCAAAAAAAAAAAAAAAAAAAAAAAATGATCAGAAAATCAAATTGCCTAGTAATTCTGCACAGTGTATATGCAAAAGGTAAGCTAAAGGTAAAATTTGGTAGGTGTATATTAAGTCTAATCAATGAATAATGTAGGTAAATATCAAGTATAATAATAATGAATGATTCTGAAATAAGACAACTGTGAAAGCTTTGAAATGTATTTTAGGTTTGCCCAAGACTGTGATTTGTGTTTTAGAAAATGTATAATTTAATATAAGATATATAAAATCATTTGTGATTTGTTGATCAGTGTTTGATGTTTTCAGGAAGCAAGAGACACATTCTACTGCACATCCTATAAAACTTCACCATTTAATTTGCATATGTAATAAACCAAGATGGAATTAACTTGCAAACTTGACATGACTTATTCCTTCAAATCATAGATTAAAGATAATAAAATATCAAATTAAGATTAAAAAAAAAAAAAAAAACTATTCACAGCAGGTAATGTCAGGTGACTTTCAGCAAGATCAGGGGCATGTGGATCTGATCACCCTCACAGTGGTCCACTGCATCACTGGCGGTCATCGATGCATCTGTGGAAATAATTAAACATTTTTACATTAGTACTTAAAATATAGCATGAAAACTAATATATGATGGGACCCCAACCAAGCACAGTTTGTGTTTGTGTATGCGTGTGAGAGATGCACTAAAAAACAAAACAGTATACATAACTGTGGTGTTCAAACGTAGGTCAATATCTGAATGAGAAATGTAGCTAGCTGGCCTGCTATCACCTACAATCTCTGTAATTTACAGGAATAATGTGAGCTATTGTAATGTACCATAATATCTTGTACTACCATAAAAATGAAATAAATAGGTGGACAATGGTAATCATGCAAAATTCGTTGTACTTCGTTAACTGCTTGTTACTGATCTTAAATGTATTCATAGAACAGACTTCTATGATGAATGATATATGATTAATGAAATTAAATGAAATGATTTTTTATAAAATCTAACATTAGGTGAGCAAGCACATAGCTAGCGAAGTTAAGGTTAGCTTACCTGAATCTGACAACCTTTACAGCACCTGGCGTGACTTCTTTACCGGATCATTGTAACCGAGCCATTTCTCGGGGTAAGGGTGTTCGTCAGTCGGCCTCCCGTCCATGATATCATATAAACACGCATAAGAACACGCTTGGGTGGGCAAAATCACACCGAGCTGTCCGTTTTAGGAACCAAAACGATCGGGCTCGCCCAATCACTGTGGAACTCCTCTATTACGCCCATCCCCAGCATTGCCTCTAATTCCGTCTGAACCACTTTTTTTTTTGTGTCCAGGTAATCTGTATGGGCGGCTGCGAACCCCCACGCCTGGCTCTGTCTCAATATGGTGCTGAAGGGGCGAGAGATTTCTCTTTGACGATCGCTTCTGGCCCAAGATCCTCCTCTCCGCTCACTGCCAGCGCAAGCAACACTGACTCCTCCTCACTCCATTTTTTTAAGGAGGTTGAGGTGGTAGATTTGCTGTTAATCGCCTCTGTCTGTTTGTATTACTTCATAATTGAGATCTCCTATTCGCTGTGTGACCTCAAAGGGTCCTTGCCACTTTGCTAACAGCTTGGAGCTGGAGGTTGGTAGTAATACGAACACTTTATCTAAATGTTTTGTGTCTTCTTGCACAAATTACGAATCATTGTTTTCAATGTGTGACTGAATCGTTCCACCAGACCATCCGTTTGTGGGTGATTGACGCTGGTGCGTACCGATTTAATGCTCAATAATTCGTACAATTTGTTTAACATGCGTGACATAAACGCCGAGCCTTGATCTGTGAAAATCTTTTTAGGGATTCCCACACGGGAGATTAAACGAAACAGGGCGTCCACCACACTCTTCGCCAAGATGTCGCGGAGCGCCACTGCTTCTGGATATTGCATTACATAGTCTACGATAACTAGCGCAAAGCGATGTCCCCATGCTGATCATTCTAATGGCCCGATGAGGTCCATACCAATTCGTTCGAAGGGGACCTGCTCTAAAGGTAGAGGGCGCAATGGCGCTTTTAGGGTGGCCGGTGGGTTCACCAACTGACATTCCCGACACAACGTGCATCATCTGCACACGTTCTCGTGAATGCCTGGCCAAAAGAATTGTCATTAGACGGTTTAATGTCGCTGCCACCCCTAGATGACCTGCCATCAGATTACAATGCGCCATCTGGAAAAGCATTTCCTGACAGCTCCGTTATACTAATAACTGGGTTGCATTTTCCTTTGTCTGCGCGTCCTGGGTCACTCGATACAACTGGTCTTTAATAATGGCAAAATAAGGATAGGAGAGCGCGTGGTCAGATTGGAGGATGGACCTGTTCAAAAGCATGTTTGAGCGTCTCGTCTTGGGACTGTTCCAGAGGAAAGTCCTCATGACTGGAGAGGTTTAGCCTCACCAGGCCGCTTGGTTCCTCTGAAACCATCCCACTGGGTGCCGGCACAGTCTCTTGTCCCCGCAGAGTGCTCGCCCCCTTTTCCTGCCGTCTCATTTTCCCAGAGACACCCGTTGTTAAATATCCCAATAACTATTCAAAAGCCAACCAATTGGTTTGCGGTTGCGGGTCATCCGGGATCTGGACCAAAGTCCCTACCTCCAGGACCAGGCACCTATCCACCAAATGACCCGGATCCCCACAATGCCAACAAGCCAGCCCAGGCCTCCCCGCCGCCCTAGTGGCAGGAAGTGGATCAGGGAATTTGTGTGGGGTGGCTGCATGAGGCCCATCGAGCTCCCCCGTGTGAAGCGTCCCCGTTCGCCTGACAGGAGCTCGCAACCCGGCAGGCATCTTCCAGCGGGGAGTGGCCTCAGTGGCCCACCAAAATGGGTCCTGGGGAAAGGAACGGGTTTAAGGGACAGGGAAGAGAGAGAGACAACAGAGGAGAGAGATGGACGGGAGTGGTTCGCCGACCCCGGAACATGCGGCCAGCCGGTCCTCCGCCAGTTGAATGGCCAGATCCAGCGACGCCGGGACACTGGGCAGTCATCTTCGGCAGACGAGAGACAAACTGTTCCAGTACCACTTTGTCGAGGATGGCCTTGGCGTTGCCAAGGGATGGAACTCGGGGAAGCCAGCTTCATCCGAAGCTCCTGGTCTAGCTAGCTCCGGAACAGCTCGCGGTCCTCCTGCTGGGCTCACATCATGGCTTGAAACCGATGTTCCTGGTCCGCCCATAACTCCAGCAGGGCTTGATTGTTTTCCTGATGCAGACCGGCGAGTGAGGTGATGATGTCCGTAAATAGTGTTCCCGATGTTCCTGATGGAGTTTGCATCTTGGCGGCCACTCCTCGGCCACCTCTCTCCTCGAGCTGGTTTCCAACCGTTTATATGTGGACTTCCCACACCAATTACTGCAACGAAACCCAGCTGTTAAGTCATTTTGCACCTGAACCACTTACCGCCACTCGTCTCTTCACTCTCTCTCTTGTCGCAGACATCGCTAAACCACGCCTCCCCCGCCAAAAAGGCATTCTCAAACAAATCCTATGCAGCGCTGCAGACGATTTTGAAGCGCATTTACGTGCGCAGTCATGCTCTCCTCTGGTCTACATGTGCACTAGTGTGCATTTCCTAGAGAAATGCTCATATAAGGAGTTCTGCTCTAGTCTATGTCATTAGATTCACAATTAAAAAAAAAAAAAAAACAGCCGAAACTTGTATCAACCCAGAAGTAAGATCTTTGGCAAAGAAATTCTCAGTCATTCTTTAAATTAATTTTTACAACTTTGGCCATGTTTAGCATGAGAACCATCCCTTTAACACCGTGAACAACTCTGAATACATGAAACACCATTGTACCCCCCCCCCACCTTAATGAAAAACTATTGTGTATAAATATTGTGATAATTATCGATATCAACTAATATTAAAATATATATATATATATATATATATATATATATATATATATATATATATATATATATATATATATATATATATATAGGGATCTTTTTTTTTGGCCATATTGCTTAACCCTAATGTGAAAAACAAGAAAGACAATTAGTAAATGTATAATTGAAAACTAATCGTTTTAATGAACACAACTTTTTTTTCCTCATAAAAACTTTCCAAACTGAAGGCATGTGAACAGATTTTGTTGATTTTCATGTTCCAAAATGAAAACTTTTGCAATTTCATTCATTTCTGACTCTCAATCTTTTAATTTGATTCAATTCAATTTTGACTGCTATATCAGGTACAGTACATGCCAAATTTCCTCAGGAAAAAAAATCTATCAGCTAATGCTGTAAATTAAAATATACATGAGAGTTGTTACTACATTACTAAACTGCAAAAAAAAAAGAAATTAAGGAACAGTTTTAATCGGAGTATAGCATCAAGTCAATTAAACTCCTGGGATATTGATCTGGTCAGTTAGTGGTAGCACAGGGGGTTGTTAATCTGTTTCAGCTGCTTTGGTGTAAAGGAAACTAACCACAGGTGCACCACATGGGCTTCAATACGTGCCATTGCCAGAAGGTTTGCGGTGTCTCCCAGCACAGTCTCAAGAGCACGAGGATATTCAAGGAGACAGACAGTTACTCCAGGAGAGCTGGACAGGGCCAAAGAAGGTCCTTAACCCATCAGCAGGAATTTCTGCATCATTTTGATTTTCGGGACATCTTTGAATTCAGCCCTCTGTAGGTTGACAATTTTCATTTCTATCAAACGATGAGGAATCCTCTCATTCCTATCACATTCCCCAATCCATATCCGTATAGATATTTAGCATATTGCCCCCGTTGAGATCTGATGTGTTTTCAAAGTGTTCCTTTAATTTTTCTGAGCAGTGTATTCTGAAGGATGTTGGTAACTATAATACTGAAGACAAGCGCATTTCATTACATACATTTTAGTGTAAAATATTCCTTTAATAAAAAAAAATTACAATACTTTTTACACTTTTCTGTGTAAAAAATTATACGAGTAATTGAAAACAAATTGTTTCACACTCCTGCATAAGTAATTTTCTCTTACAACGAACTGACAATTTTCTACTGTGGATGCATCAACTGCAGTACAAAACCCCCGTTGATCTTTTAAAAATATTTTAACCTTTTGACAGCCTTTGTTTTAATTTATAACAAAAACAGTTTAAACACAAAGAGAAAAAAGATGTCACCTGTTTAATTCATATGTTTCACTTACATATTAATAAATGTACATGGTTTCAGTGCAGCTTTATCAGACAAGTTATGCATCCATGTGCAGTTCAAAGGATTTATTTATGCATCATTTAGAGTCATTTTAAGTGTTTTTTAGGCTCAAGGATTCTTTTCGGTGTGAGTTTTTATATGAGTCATAAGGTGTCCTTTATGTTTATAGCCCTTTCTACCACATTGAGGGCATTTTTTAGGCTGCTCGCATGACGCTCAAGGCATCTATCATCCTCAATGTGATACTTTTTAATATGCAACCTTAGGCTTCCTTTGTGTGTGAAACTCTGTCCACACGGAGTGCACTCGAAAGGCTTCTCTCCAGTGTGAACTCTTAAGTGTTCATTAAGGTGTCCTTTGTGAATGAAACTCTTTCCACACCGATCGCACACATAAGGCTTCTCTCCAGAGTGGATTTTCAGGTGAATTTTAAAGTATCCTTTAAGGCTGTAACTCTTCCCACACAGATAACATGTGAATGGTTTCTCTCCAGTGTGACTCCTTATGTGAATATTAAGGTGTCCTTTATGAATAAACCTCTTTCCACACTGAGGACACGAGAAGGGCTTCTCTCCGGTGTGGCTCATCATGTGAATATTAAATTGTCCTTTTTGACTGAAGCTCTTTTCACAGTGAGGGCATGTAAACTGATTATTTTTGGTGTGGATTTTCATGTGACATGTCAGACTTGTTTTATGTGCGAAACACTTTCCACAGTGAGTGCATGTGTAAGGCTTCTCTCCGGTGTGAATCCGTAAGTGATCGTTAAGATGTCCTCTATGTATAAACCTCTTTCCACACTGAGGACACGAGAAGGGCTTCTCTCCAGTGTGACTCCTTATGTGAACATTAAATTGTCCTTTATGACTGAAGGTCTTTCCACAGTGAGGGCATGCAAACAGATTATTTTTAGTGTGAATTTTCACGTGACATGTCAGACTTGTTTTATGTGCGAAACACTTTCCACAGTGAGTGCATGTGTAAGGCTTCTCTCCGGTGTGAATCCGTAAGTGATCGTTAAGATGTCCTCTATGTATAAACCTCTTTCCACACTGAGGACACGAGAAGGGCTTCTCTCCAGTGTGACTCCTTATGTGAACATTAAATTGTCCTTTATGACTGAAGCTCTTTTCACAATAAGTGCATGTAAAAAGCTTCTTTCTGGAATTATTTTTAAAGTGCCCTTTTTGTGAGAGGTTTGCAGGTGTCTGAAAATAGCGGTTGTCTTCAAATTTATCCAGGACTTGACTCTCCTCTTTCACTTCCGCCAGGCCTGCAATTAACATTTAATTATTAAAAATTGTTCAAGAAAGTGGTACTCAAATTTTGCAGGTCAATCACTACCTTCAATCAAAGCGCTCAAGTACCTCCTCCTATTTAAGCACCGTTTTAAAGGTACAGTTCACCCAAAACATACAGTTCTGTTATCATTCACTTGCCCTCATGTTATTCCCAACCTGTATGGGTTTCCTTCTTCTGGTGAGCATAAAAAAAGTATTTTGAAGACAGCTGGTAACCAAACAGTTGATGGTAGCCATTGACTTCCATAGTATGGAGAAATACTTTGTAAGTCAGTAGTGACCGTCAGCTGGTGGGTTGCCAGAATTGTCATTTTTGGGTGAACAGTCCATTTAAGTATTTTTAGCAACATACATCACATTTTGATTAAATGGTTAGTAGAGCTGGTAGATAATACTTAGAGTCATTTAATTTCACAATAACAATATATATTATGATAAATTTTGCTTGAAATAAGGTTATTAAAATAGAACAAATTTAAATACCACTAGTGTTGTCCCATTACCAAAGTTTTGACATTGATACGATAGCTGACTAAAATATCTTAATATTTCTACTGAATCGATACCACAACCAAACAATAACACAACAGTAAAAGTATTTAATAGATCGAATAAATAAACTATAAGCTCTATGTTGTTCATCTAATAATAAAGAAAAATTTCATTTGATCAGTCTCTGCCTGTCCTGCTATTCAAGCATTTCATCCTCCTTTAAAAAAATTAATTTACAACATTAGTAAGTTAGCCAAGTTGCTAAGGTAAGGATAAATCCAAATAACAGTTATTATTGACGTTAATTGTCCCGTTCATGTCACAAAATAAATATTTTTGAATGAGTGAGGAATGGATATGATATGACCAAGATCTTAATTCACGATACGAGTAATTTTACTTGACGATAATTTATATCATTATATATTATTTTTGTTATTAGTATCTTCATCTGTCACTTTAAGACTTGCACCGACTCAAAATATGGGTCTCTTTCTCAGTTGTTTATGTTTACTTAAGTCATAATACAGACGTTTGAATTAGAGGTCGACCGATATATCGGGCCGATATTTGTCATTTTTTAATATATCGGCATCGACCGATATCCGTGTTTAGTAGCGCTGATTTAAAGTCAGGCACATCGGCGGGCAGCCCCGTGTTATTGGTGCGGTGGAAAGTGCTGCTGCCACATGTGAAGCACCCCAAGCCAAAACTTTTGGAAGATTCAACAAGAGTCCTGGGAGATGAAGGTAGTCAGAGAATTTCACTCGGTAAATGGGGTGAAGTTGGCAGCTCTCACAAACACCGCAGCGTGATTGAGGGCTCCGTTACTCCACCCCGCTCACAGACAGCAGCGTGCTCAGAGAGACAGCTGTCCTGGAGCTGCCCAGAACCGTGAATAACATTTGTTTGGAAGCATGGTTTGAACTATCCCAAACGTAACTGTGGCGCTTGTGGCTGTGCTGCGCAGTCTATGAACCGTTTTTTCACATCAAACATTTTATGCAAGTATTACCAGTACTTTTTTGTTTGATCCTGTTCTGCAAAATATTAGATTTGGAATTTTTGTGTTCCGCTAGGCCTATTTGTTTTAACCTGTTAGCATCCTTAACGCCCCTAAACTCGCACGTGTCAGTGTTTATGAAACAGTGATTAAATGAAATGGGACAAATTTAATCTTGACAAACTATGTATCATTATAAATATATAAGCCTCAAGCATCGACGACAGATCGCTGTTTTTCAATGGAGAGCTTATAAAGACTGTATTTGCTACATTTGTGTAAGCAGTACACATAAAAAACATGAACATTAGAAACGCTGTACATACCAGATCCGTCATAATAACGAGTCATAAACACATCCACAGCTGTAAATCCCGGTTTAGTTAGAAAGGTAAGGGTCCACTGAACGACATCTCATGGAGCACATTTAGTCCAACGAAGCAATAACGTTGTAATATGGATCATAATTCCTTTGTTTACGTTTCAGTTCTTCAGCGACAGAGCTGTTTGCGTCCGTTACGGAATAACTCAAGGTCGGAAACTGCGTCTTGGTAGTAAAAACACGGCATGGTTTTGCAGCGTACAGTATCACAAACAGAATGAGACAATCCACTGGAAAAAAAAATGAATGAAAGATAGGCGAAAGATAATATATTTGAATTTTGGTGCTCTGATGCACCTGTCAGCTGATGGAGGCGGAACTTATAGCGATTGCCTTTGTCTTTGTTTGTTTTATTTTACATCAGTTTTTATATATTTGACAGTGTGTTTTATGTTGAATGTGAATGTATCTGTGTGATTACCATCTGTTTGAGTACAAATCGGCCAAAATCAGCTCGCTACGCATGAGTGCGTGCCAGTGATGGAGTACTCAAGTCCTGGACTCGAGTCCGACTCGAGTCACTATTCTTTGGACTCGAGTCCGACTCGACACTCCATTCTCTGGACTCGTGACTCGACTTGGACTCACGGACTGATGACTCGTACTTGGACTCGTACTCGAGGATATATAAAATCGGACTTGAGCATTCATCACGTTGTTTTTGACTAAAAATGTTATAAAAAAAAAATTATATAAGGTGCTACACTTTTCCTGTTTCGTGCCCAAGACTGGCCGGGATCTATTCTTTTCCCTCACAGACACTGCTACCGCTTGCTCTCTTTGCTTGACAACACACTCACTGACGTCACTCACTTTACTTTCACTTTACTTATTTTCCAATGCGCTCGGGCACTTGTGGGAAAGGATGAAGCTGATTCTTTAGTTCTTGTCACATGACCCGCGGTGCGCTTGCGGCATTCTGAAGAGTCGGATGTACCTGGAAAAAACGAGCGCTTTGCTTCCATTATGAGCGCGCATACCGCGCGCCTACATTGGAAATAACGAACTTGAGCGCGCAAAAGACGTGATATGTGAACGGCCCCTTATCCTACACGTTACACGTTGCTTTCTGACCAATCGCGTGCTGTCACACACACACATTCACTTGAACGTATGCTAACCCTGAATCAACAAACAGAACTAACAAATATTGCTACAAGTGTGACTGCATCATATAACAATTATTAATTAATAATATTAATAATGTTCATCGTCTGGCTGACTACGTCTTGTATTAATTTTTTCTAAAAATCCTGTCAAACGTGCACAAACTGACAGTCACCACCATAGGCTACTACTAAATATTGTAGAAACATAATTTTCTGTAAAGTTGCTTTGTAACGATTCGTATTGTAAAAAGCGCTATACAAATAAACTTGAATTGAATTGAACACATACAAACGCACTCACGCTAAATCACTCGGTCACTCACACACAAACGCACGCTCTCTCTCTCTCACACACACACACTCACTCTCTCGGCATATCGTATTGATTTTTATGTTTTAAGTATCTTTAAAATACAGTGTCCTGTAAAATGCACGTTTCTTTTTTTCGCCGAAAAAAGAAGTGTTAAAGGATTAGTTCACACAAAAATGAAAATTTCCTAATCATTTACTCCTCCCAATGCCATCCAGGATATCCATGGCGTTTTTTCTTAAATTATGTTTTTTAAGGAAAACATTTCAGGATGTTTTCTTCATATAATGGACTTCAGTGCCTACCAACTCAGTTGGTTGCTATTGTTTCCTCAAAAAAAATTAAAATTTTCCCAATACGGGACTCGAGACTCAACTCGGACTCAAACTCTGGTAATGGTGACTCGACTTGGACTTGGACTCGACTCGGACTCTTCTTTGGTGACTCGGACTTGGACTCGAACACTGGGACTCGAGACTCGACAGTTGGTGACTCGACTACAACACTGGTGCGTGCATACGAGGACGAGCGAGCGCGGGTTTGATTGACTAGATGTATTTGGAGGTTATTGCTCACGTCTCGTTCTGCACATATCCAATGTTTCCATATTCGCAATGTATATGAATGTTAAACTATATATTTTTTTTAATGTAAACTAAACGGAAAAGATCATCCTCTTCACATGAGCAAAAACGTCCTTGGCATAACAGTAGAGTGGACTGGTATACTACAGTCTATTTAAACTGACCGGTGTAACCTTTTATATGTTTGGTTGACTGTTTAATAATGAACAGACTGTGACGTAAGTTTAAAATTAGAATGCACTTTAGATGTTCTTTGTCATTTATACCAAACACAAATGTTGCTTGTTGCTAGTGTGTTTGCAGCACTACTAATATTTATTTTTTATATATTTTATTTTTTACAGTTTAATTGATTTTTATTTATAAAATTGTATGTATTTTATTTAAATTTATATTTAAGTTTATATTTATGATCCAACAAAATTTAAAAATTCTGCTTGATAAATGCTCTAAAACTTTTACGTAAATGATACGATAGAAAAACCCATATCGGTCGATCTCTAATTTGAATGTAATTGTGTGGGTGTTCATGGTCGATGCACAGTAACTTTTGAAATAGATTGTGAGAGTTCTTTTTCAAGATTTGTTGCACTTAGCTAACTTTAGCATCAAGCAATTATTTTCAAAATTAAAGCATGTTAAAAGGTAGCAAATTATGGAAGTGTTCTGAAATAAAGTGTATTTACTGCACTTTCTTCAGCTAGGTACAAGGTTTACTTACGTGAAACATTTCTACTGGATTTTTCATGAAAATCCAAATAGAACTTAGTAATAGTATATATAAAATTCCACTTTATGTAAAGTGATGATTAAAAAATACCTATAAGTTCCTCGGTTTCTTCATCTTTCACTCTGAATGGCTCTGGATCACTCATGTCCTCAGGCTCCTCTTTAATAAACCCCATCTTCACATCCATGACAATATAAAATAAAAAAGCTAAGTAAATAACTACTGTTCTCCGTGTGTTCAAGGCGATTTCCTCAGAAAATAACGCTATTTTGGCGCCATTTACAGTAAGACTTTCAGCAAACAAGTCATTGCAGGATTCCGTTGAACAAAACAAGCACGAGAAGCACAGCAGCACAGCAAAATGCGGAGTTACTCCCGGCGCCGAAGTTATGACGTCACCACGTCTCGAACGATAATCAAGAAGCAAAATAAAAGACCATTTAAAGGTCTTAAAATCACAAATAAAATAAAACGACATCTTATGATTGTAATATTTTGGCAATTTCTTTTTGACTTGTCTGTGAAATTACAACATTTACTGTATAAAATGTGAAATTTAACGTCAGTCACAAGACTGAAAATTCCCTTTTGATAATATCAGAAAATACAGGACATGTTAGCAATAGTCAGTGCAAAGTTGACTGAAAACAATAAACTTGATAATCCCTCAAGCTATTTAAAACATTAACAACTACAGATCAATTCTGACATTTTTAGTAAAGATTTACATTAATCGTGAATGCAACATTATCTACTTAAAAGTGTAAGACTTCAAGTGCTTTTTATAGCAATAGTAGCACAACATATTATACCAAAATGTATAATAATAGTATGCTGTAAAGCCAGCTGGCTAAATATGTGAAATTATAACTTGCTAATTAGTATAAAAAGGACCTCAATGACATAAGTCAAGATTAACTTTATTTTCATTCAGCAATCATATAGAACATACACCAAACTATTATTTTACTGAAGGGCTAGACATCCAATACAAAAATATTTACAAAGGAGGGAATATAACCTACTACAGCTATGGAAATGTGATTACACAGAAAAACAGCTTTCTTTTTCACAGGTATGTGCATCTTTAATGAGTAGCCTGCTTGTTCAATTTGTGAGCGAAGCATGGAAAAGCATCAAATGGATAGTTCCCCATAAATTTATATTTGCTGTCAATTTACTCACTCTCAGGCAATCCCATATGTAGGTGACTTTTTACTTTAGCAAAAACAGTAAAGATGATATTTATTTTAGTTGAAACCATCCTTGGTGATTAAAATGATTCAACTCACCCTTTAACATAAACAATGAGAAATAATAAAAACGCAGATTAGGCCGCTTAATTCAAGCTCTCCGTTCACACATGCACACATCAGCGGCTCATTGGTTTTCGGTCCGAGTCGAACGGTTTCCTCAGTTCAGTGCCTGTTGGAGGAGCTGGAGTTGAATCTTTTCATTAATCATGGGATCAGATACTATGGAATGCTATTGCGGACATTATTCAAAAGGAATCGCAAATTGTATTTGCAATTGCGTTTTCAATTTGTGGACGCATAAAATGTGACATAATCCAAAAGCAAATCGCGCATTACCGTTTGCATTTTCGTTTAAGCGAACGCACAGTGTCTGCCAAATTTTAAATGGAAATGCAAAGTCCATTTACAATTGTGTTTCCCATATCTTACAAGCTGTGAGCCTGTCACATTTAAATAGCAATATTAATTACCACATTTGCCACATTTGCCGAGCTACCGGTCTACACAGAATCAGCTCCAGATCTGTCGATTCAAGACAGGCACATCGTGCAGCTGCTCAATCAAGGAAATGTGACCGAGTTTACCTATTATGAAAATAAACCATAGCAGACCACTGACTACATTTTATGGTTCATGATGTTAAAGAAAATTTCATAACGTCTCAGACAACTGTACATTTGTGGCTACTGTGGTTTAATTATAAACACTATCGATAACTCATATTTACCATAGTAAAACATGGTACATTTTAGTATGATCGAAGATACAAAAATTCTTCCAGAACAGACTTGTATATGTGCATTCCCAGAAGAGATGACGAATGGATTCGTGTTCAGCACCACAAAAAGAACATAAAGTGTCAATATCAGGAAACATCTTTTTTAAGTAAAGCTTCACATGATAGAAAAGATGAAGTAATTTTTAAGACACATCCTTAACCTTATTGGTTATTAAGTATTTAGATGACAAAGTCCACACTATAATTAATTAATAATTATTTATTACCGTCGACTGTGAGTGACGTCACTTCCCAATGCAAACACGCCCAATAAAATGGCCCCACCCCTGTCACTTGATTGACAGGTTTCCGTGTAGACATTGGAAATTCAAATGCAAAAGGAATTGCGATTCCATTTGAGTTTTGGCAGTTTACATGCACAGTGCAGAGAGAGTGAAAAGGCAAATGTGTAATTAATATTGCTATTTAAATGTGACAGGCTCATAGCTCATAAGATATTGGAAACACAATTGTAAATGGACTTTGCATTTCCATTTTAAATTTGGCAGACACTGTGCGTTCGCTTAAACGAAAATGCAAACGGTAATGCGCGATTTGCATTTGCGTTTGGATTATGTCACATTTTATGCGTCCACAAATTGAAAACGCAATTGCAAATACAATTTGCGATTCCTTTTGAATAATGTCCGCAATATCATTCCATAAGATACGATGCTATCTCAGCTTATTTTGATTTGGAGTGACTGTCAGGCGTCTGAAAGCGAGTTATGATTTAGTACCTTGCAGATCTGTGCAGCTTGAACCACGAACTGTTGCAGACAGTTCAGTCCGATTTGTTGAACTTGTTTATTGAGTTCATTAAAAAGAACGAGTTCAAAAGAACGCTTCGTTTGTAAACTGAATCACTCCAGACCGTTTCCCTGAGGCTCTGGATTACAGGTAATAATTTTGAAAATAATGTTCAGTTTCTTGCACAGATTCATTGTTTTGCTTCATAAGACCTCAATATATATCATCAAGAACCACGGCTATTCCTTTTGTGCTCCTTGATAAGCTTTTTTTCAATCTCAAAGTGACGATAGTCATTTACTTATATTTTATTAATCACCAAAAACCATGGTTTTAGCTAAAAATCTTCTTTATGTTCTACAGAAGATATATAACCTTATAAAAATAGCCTTCATCTTGTAAGGGCTGGGAGTACCTAAATTAACAGCAATTTTTATTTTCATTATTATATCAATTATTCCTATAATCATGGGCATCAACAATAGTTGCTTGTCGTTTTTTGTAATTCTGAACATGAGAACTGGGTTTTAATATTTTCAATGTTCTTTTATATTTTACTAAAGCAGCAACAATATGGAATGTTAAAGGTGCCACAGAATGGAAAACTGTATTTACCTTGGCATAGCTGAATAATAACAGTTCTGTACATGGAAATGACATACCATGAGCCTCAAACCCCAGTTTCCTCCACCTTATGTAAATGTTGTGCTGCAAAAGGCCAATGAAAAATAGGCGAATCAGAACATAACAGACTTTTGGTCTATATAGCTAACTTTGCCCTTCATGACAACTGTGAGGGGGTGAATTTATTTATAACTCATCCCTTTAAATCATATTAAGCCTTAAAGTTCTGCATAATTAAGGGCGTGGCCACTTGAGTGACAGGTGGATTGCCGCTACTGTCACCGATGTCACGCTAGGGGGGCCGAGGTTTCAAAAAACAGCTCCTGCCTTCTGCCCATTTTTGATTATCCGGGATTGACATGCAGTGATGTGCTGTCAGGATGGCGATGGCTGCCTCAGCCCACTTTTGACTTCAAAAAATGCTCTTCGGAAAATTATGGGTGATGTCACGGACACTACGTCCGTGTTTTTATACAGTCTATGGTAAAAACTGACCATTTCATTCTAGGGACAAATCCTAATGTTGTCAATGGACATGTAAAAACTGTTTCTGGAGATTTGTTGCTCTTACCTAAGCCACATATCTTCTATGTAGGCATAAGAGAACACTTTATAATATTGTATTAATGCATTATATGGCACCTTTAAATATTTATTGTATGTCAAAATTACAATTTCTCAGTGTCTTAGTGGTATAAATGGCATGTTTAGCTACCGTATTTTCCGGACTATAAGTCCCACTTTTTTTCATAGTTTGGCTGGTCCTGCGACTTATAGTCAGGTGCGACTTATTTATAAAAATTAATTTGACATGAACCGAGAGAAATGAACCAAGAGAAAACATTACCGTCTGCAGCCACCAGAGGGTGCTCTATACTGCTCAGTGCTCCTGTAGTCTACACTGAAAACACAGAGCGCCCTCTCGCGGCTGGAGACGGTCATGTTTTCTCTTGGCTCTTGGTTCTAAATAAATGTGACTTATAGTCTAGTGCCACTTATATATGTTTTTTTTTTTTCGTCGTCATGACATCTTTTTGGACTGATGCTACTTATACTCAGGTGCGACTTATAGTCCGAAAAATACGGTAGTATTTTAACTTGCATCACATTTGTTTGAAGAGCATAAATATCAGCATTAGGTTATTTAACCCCTCTTAAAAAAGCACCATTTTGGGTGAAATTCTACTTTTGTCTACATCTGAATCTCACACCATTTACTCATTGCCGAAGACAAACTTCGCAATGCTCTACTCTTGATAATGTGAAGCAGTAGATACATCGATGTGCTTAAAATCCATTTTCCAAACTGTTTGTCACACAGTCGGGTCGAATGCCAGTCCACCAATCATTGGCTTGGCTACTCTCCAGTATGCATTCTTGTAGCTTTAGGGTTCTTGAACGAATGAACCCTTGCCAGGGTTTTCTCCAGCATGTGTCCGCTGGTGCCGTTTCAAGTATGTTGCTCTGGTAAAAGCCTTACCACACTCAGGACACACATGCGATTTCTCACTGGCATGTATTTTCTGGTGCGATTTTAAGCTGCCGAGCAGTTTGAAACTCTCTCCACACAGAGAGCATAAGTAGGGTCTCTCATGCGTATGAAGCTTCAGGTGTGCTTTTAATCGCACCGCCAGAATAAACTTTTTCTCGCACTGATCGCAACTAAATGGCCGTTCTTCAGAGTGAATGAGCAAATGTGTTTTAAAGGTATTGCTCTCTGCAAACCTCTTGCCGCACTCAGAGCACTCATACAATTTATCTCCAGAATGATATTTCATGTGCATGTTCAGGCTTCTCTGAACTGTGAAGCTCTTGCCACACTCGCGGCACGTGTAAGGTTTCTCTCCGGTGTGAGTTCTTATGTGAGTCTTGAGGTGTCCTTTACATTTGAAGCTCTTTCCGCACTGAGGACACGTGTAGGGCTTTTCTCCGGTGTGGATTCTCATGTGATCCTTAAGCTGTCCTTTATGTGTGAAGCTCTTTCCGCATTGAGGACACTTGGAGGGTTTCTCTCCGGTGTGAATTCTGATGTGAATTTTAAGGTTTCCTTTATGCGTGAAAGTCTTTCCACACTGAGGACATGTGAAGGGCTTCTCTCCAGTGTGACTTCGCATGTGGCGCTTTATGTACCCTTTATCTGTGAATCTCTTTCCGCACTGGTTGCATGTGTAAGGCTTCACTCCGGAGTGAGTTTTTATGTGATTCTGAAGGATAACTTTACGAGCGAAGCTCTTTCCGCACTGATGACACGTGAAGGGCTTCTCACCGGTGTGGACTCTCATGTGACACCTTAGGTTTTCTTTATGCGTGAAACACTTTCCACATTGAAGGCAAGTCAGTGGGCTCTCTTCGGTGTGAATCCTTGCATGAATCTTAAGGTTTCCTTTATTTGTGAAGCTCTTTCCACACTGAAGGCACGTGAACGGCTTTTCTCCGGTGTGAATTCGCATGTGACTCTTGAGACTTCCTTTACAAGTTAAACCCTTTCCACATAGATGGCATGTGAACGGTTTCCCTGCGGTGTGAATCTTTATGTGATTGTTAAGGTATTCTTGCTGTGTGAAATTCTTCCCGCACTGATTGCAAGCAAAAGGCCCTTCTTCGATGTGAATTCTCATGTGACACTTAAGGCTTCCTTTATGTGAGAAGCTCTTTTCACACTGAGGGCAAGTGAAAGGCTTCTCTCCGGTGTGAATCCGCACATGACAAGTAAGGCTTCCTTTACATGTGAAACTCTTTCCACACAGGTGGCATGTGAACGGTTTCTCTCCAGTGTGAATTCTCATGTGACCATTAAGGCTTCCTTTACAGGTAAAGCTATTTCCACACAGATGGCACGTGTAAGGCTTCTCTCCCGTATGAATCCTCATGTGATCATTAAGGTGTCCTTTGTGAATGAAACTTTTTCCACACAGACTGCACACATAAGGCTTCTCTCCGATGTGAATTTTAATGTGATCCCTAAGGTTTCCTTTATGTGTGAAGGTCTTTTCACACTGAGGGCAGGAGAAAGAATTTTTGGCTTCTGTTGTTTCAGTTAAAGACTCTTCTCCAACTTTAAAATCTTCAGGCGTTTCAATAAAGTGGTTCTCCTTGATGCCACTCGGTTCTTCTCTTTCCTCTTTCACCTCCATCTGGTCTAAAATGTAAATAAAAATAAATCAGCTCAAGAAGTGAAACTAGTAACACTAAAGTACATTTCACTTTAGGTGATGCTACAAGGTAATTCTGACTAGAGGTCGACTGTGTATCAGTTTTGCCGATTAATCGGCACCGATAGTTAAATCCATGCTGATAGTTTTTCAGGTTACATCCGATGCTGGAGCAGCTGAGAAGCGTCCGCTATCATTAAACACAGCGAGAGCTGCCTCTAGAGAAAGAATCACTGACACCTTGTGTTGTTTGTTTTGACATGTGAGGCTATCTGCTGCACAGAGCGGGAAAATAGCAGATTTAAATGCAGCCGACGGCTCATACCGCGCCATTCACATAGTTCTATATTAAATTACATTACATATCACAAATCATTGTTAATGTGCATAATTCTTCACCCTAGGCTGTAACGATAGCTGTGTCCCAATTCAAAGACTGCATCCTTAGAAAGATGCAGCCGGATGCGTGTGGCCACCAGGTGTTCCCAATCGCTGTTTCTATCACTTGGCAATGGTTCGTGAAGAGAGCCGCCATACATGTTATTTGTTAATGATAATGAAAATAACTGGAGCCTGAATTGTTCATTTTTGACTTTTAATTACCTAATTACACTTTAAATTAGGGATGCTAAAGAGGGTGAGTAGCCAAAATGAAGACAGAATTTCTTTATTTTTGGTGAACTATCCCTTTAATGGTTTATTGAGATGATTACGGCTATATGATTATGTCAGTACTGTCATACTGTAATAGCAAAACAGCTGATGTACGGCTCCGTCGGATGGTGGAGATGGAGGAAACTGCTTCTTGATGTTTTGGAGTAACATGACTGTCTGAATAATGTGTCCAAGACGTATCAGAACTGTAAGGAGAAAGAGAAGCGCTGGGGTGAAATTGTCTCTGTTTTGAATGCACTGGGTGAGTTAGCACCCTAGTTAACAACATTGCTGACGAACTGCAGAATGAGATCACATGAGGTGCATGATAATCTTAATAATATATTGTAGTATGTGATGCGCCACGATTTTCAAATCTTGTAGTGTGCGCATGTTTAAGATTTGAGAGAAGATAATCTGCAAAGATTTTCCTTATGCGTGTGCTGCAACTAGGCCTGTCGCGATAGTCGATAAATCAATGAATCAAACAATAAAAAAATGACCTCGATAATGTTTCTGGTCGTGATAATTTCTTTTTTCAAATGTAACATGGTATGATGTGATGTGGGGAAAACACTCTCCGATGGCAGATGTCCCGGGAATAAAGAGATACCGTCTCACTAGAGTGGCCAGCTTTGGGAAACGCCTTGCATTTGCTTGTGGATATTTGCGTCGCAAGTGATATTGCATTGTACTTGCACTACTGCTTTATTTTAATACCACATAGCATATTTTGCTAATAACTTTGTTGCCCTTTCTGTTGAAATGGTCCCACATAGTAGCCTACTTTTCCCTTGCTTCATTTGTCTTGCTCAGCTAAATATGTCTGTAGGCGTGTGGTTGCGCGTGTCAATGCGCCCAGTGAGTTAACTAGTATATAGTATATTACCATGGCCGATCACGTCGCGCCTAAAAATGCATGGAAGATGCAACGCTTTCTCCTTCTTTCCAAAGCATGTTGTTAAGCATCCACAAGCTGCGATATCCATTACAACAAGGAAATTACAGCAATGGATTTCCACCACCGAAATTTCACCCTGAAGGAAGCTGATTGAGTTGGTGTTCGCGCATTTACATTGGAAATAACGAACTTGAGCACCCAAAAGACGTGATATGTGAACATCCCCTTAAGCGGTCAAAATGTTTACTTTCGGTTAACAGTTAAACAGTCAATATGAGCATCCATAACTGGCATATACAAACATGCCATGGGAAGTCGTCGCCTAATGGTTAGAGAGTCGGACTCCCAATCGAAAGGTTATGGGTTCGAGTCCTGGGTCGGCAGGAATTGTGGGTGGGGGGAGTGCATGTACAGATCTCTCTCCACCTTCAATACCACGACTTAGGTGCCCTTGAGCAAGGCATAGAACCCCCAACTGCTCCCCGGGCGCCGCAGCATAAATGGCTGCCCACTGCTCTGGGTGTGTGTTCACAGTGTGTGTGTGTGTTCACTGCTCTGTGTGTGTATGCACTTCGGATGGGTTAAATGCAGAGCACAAATTCTGAGTATGGGTCATCATACTTGGCTGAATGTCACGTCACTTTCATACAATATGTATTAATTTTAAGGCACACAAAGTCAAAATGTTGGTATTTCTTGCTTGGAATCTGCCATAAAAACTCTCTCTCTCTCTCTCTCTTGCTCTCTCTCTCTCGTCCTTGGTGGACATAGACGGCACTTCACTTCACTTTTGCTTTATTTGAACAAAGCTTTATTTTGCATATGGCCTGTTGAGGCTTTGTTTGTTTGTTTACAAAAGGTCATAACTGTCACTATTTATGTCTGTGCCTAATGTTTAATATTTTTTGAAGTGCAATTTTGTTTACATCCATTTTATTTATTGTTTTTGGTATTTATTCAAGTGCATTTTTTGAAACTGACAGTCCATTGCTTTTATTGTTTTTAGGTTGTTTTGTTCATTTATTGAGGATATTTAAAATGTTTTCCGTTTTGAGTGTTAAATATTGTTTAGAAATAAAAGTTTATTGATCTTTGAAAAGGTCTACCTGCGTTATTATGCCACTATCGTTATATTAGTTGAAACTGGTCTTAGAACGACAATATTATCGTTTATCGCAATCATTTCTTGGATTTCTATCGTCCAGCAAAATGTGTTAATGTGACAGGCCTAGCTGATGCCAGACTACATAATCAGGGAGGATTATAAAACTCCTGTAGTGTGAGCCCAGCTCAGTGGGGCTTTGAATCATTGGTTCATAAGATTTGTTAAAAACACAGATTAATTCAGAAACAGAACACATACGTGTTGTTCATAGACACAGAAAACTTCTGCTGTGGCATTTTAGGTAGTATTTTCATTGGCAAAGTTTACAAAAGCACAAAATAATGTATTTAAAATTTAGTACAATATTAGCTTTAATGTAAAATTGACTGAAGTCATCCTAGGTGTATATGACTTTCTTCTTTCAGATGAATTCAGGTATTTTAAAAATCCTCTGATATTCCTCTTAGCAAATCCTAATTTTGCAGTTAGTGACCGTTGTTTTGTTTTGATCTCTCCGCGTGTGTTACTCCTGAGCGGCTCTTACGCAGCACTGACCTCATGCATCATTCCCCAGGAACGGCTTCAGTTTACATCAGTGAGCACAAGCTAGATTAATGTGACTATTACATTTGAATATGGATATTCTTCTTACAAAAATGCATTGATTCACTACAGGAGGTCTTTGTTCAAAATCAAAATATAAAGCACTTAAATGTTGACTTATATCTTAACAAATATGATTTTAAGATGTTTATTCTATCATTGACTTTGTGTACATAAATGGACCATGGTGAACATATTTAAACAGATATTCAACCCAGTTTACTGTTATGCAGTGGAATATAAAAAGTCAATTTACAAACTTACAGCCGCTCATCAACAGCAGCGGTCAACAGTCTTCAGTAGCAGCCTTCGACTTCAGACGCAATTGTAATTTGCAACTATTTGTTAATGTTCTAACAATAAACTTTGTTCCTTTCATTTGCAAAATAACAAAGTGGTGGAGTGTAATGAAAAACATTACTTGTATTCATACTTTATTTCCTCACAGGACAGAAACTCTACAAAAACATGTGTCCTTTACAATATGATGCACTGCTGTTCATTGAACTACAACAGTGTCCTATATAAACTGTTTTAAATCTAACAATCTTGAACATATTCAGAATTAAAATGCAACACACAGTACACAGTATAAAGCAAAACCATCTTATATAAAGTTTTTTTCTGCAGAATACATGCCTTTAATTTACATTTAACAGACGCTTTTATCCAAACATATGACTCAAAAACAACAAAAGAGCAATGATATGTAAGTGCTATAACAAGTCTCAGTTTGCTTAAACACAGTACACGTAGCAAGGGCTTTTAAATAATATAATAAATAAAAAGAAAACAGATAGAACAGAAAAAAAATAGAGCAAGCTTGTGTTAGAGGCCTTTTTTTGCATTTATTAATTTTATAATAAACAAACAACAACAACAACAACAAAAAAACAGATAGAATACAAAATGATTAAAGAAGCTAGTGTTTTATTTTTGAGAAAACAAGCAGCCAATGAATAGAGTGCAAGTCTAAAAGGGACACTTTTTTTTGTAAGAACAGAATTAGAATAGTGAGTGCTAACGTTAGAGGGTCGAATAAAGATGGAAGAGATGTGTTTTAAGCCGATTCTTGAAGATGGCTGAGGACTCAGCTGCTCAGATTGAAGCAGGTCATTCCACCAGGAGGAACATTTAATGTTAAAGTCTGTGAAAGTGATTCTATGCCTCTTTGGGATGAACAAAAAGTGACATTCACTTTCAGAACGCAAGTTTCTAGAGGCACATAAATGCTATCAGATGAATTGATCAGTATCCACTATCGGTCAACCTCTAATTCTGACAGACATGTTAACACTACTGATATGCAATGTTAAGGCCATTTAGATTTAGTCAGTTTCTATGTTAGAATCAGAATGTTAAAGCTAAAGTCCATGGATTTTTTTGTGTTAATAATTTACAACATTTATATGATAAGCGGCAGGGGTGGAGTGGGACCAAAAAATCTACCGGGAAATTTCGTAAACCACCGGCCCTCGGTGGTCAAAAAAAAAAAATACTACTAACGTCATAAACCTTGCTAAATTATTTTAAATATATTAAGAAAGCCACCGCTACTGGTCACGTGGTCTATGGTTAGACTGATAACTTATTATTAGGCTACCAACATTTACTAGCTTGTGCTAGTTCACGGGCGGCAAGCAATAACGTACGTTAATGCTTGAGCGGCGCCACTGTTTTTTCTGTCAATTCACCTGTTGACGCCTGATTTCGGAATAAATCCGTAATTTTTGAGCACTTTGATGCATTCTCCTCCAGCATCCGCTTCTTCCTCATTCTGTCCTTTTCGGCCCCTCCTTTGTCCTTTCCCTTCTTGCCTTCCATGGGGGTATCGTTAAATGTTATGCAACCACACTAATCCTTCATGTCCTGACTGTCAAATTTTTTTTTCTAGAATGTGCGCTCTCTCTCTCTCTCTCTCTCTCTCTCTAGTCTGGCGTGTGCCATTTTTGGGTCATGCCATTAGACGAGGGGGCAGGGGGTGCTCATTATCTCCCTACATTTCTGTAAACAGACTTGACCTGCAATCGGTTCATTGGATAAACAAATTCCCTATTCCCCACAGTTTTACTCTATTCTATGTTCATTTAAGAACAAACAAATGAATTAAATACTAGTTTTTTTTTTTTTGTGACCATGCAAGTTCTGTATGAAGAATATGACAGGGGAGATGAGATGAGATGAGTGTGTAGGGGGGTAACTATGACTGAGAAATACAGTGGAAATTCTCGGTTTCTCTAAATTTACAATTTACACTATATAGTTAATGTTTGAGTAAAATGCCATTTATGTTTTATTTTTCCGAAAAAGTAGTACTGATGACATTTCTTCTAAACTTAAAATATAACTGCTGTAATTTAAAGCTTTAAATACCAATTTGTAATAAATCAATGTAAGAAACATTGTATAAAGGTGTAATATATATATATATATATATATATATATATATATATATATATATATATATATATATATATATATATATATATATATATAGATCTATATATAGGAAATTCTCAGTTTATCTGAATTTTTTATTTATCCTGTAGTTATGTGTTTGAGTAAAACAACTACAGATGAGATTTCTTTTAAAACTTAATTAAAAATAAAAATATGGTATTTTAAAGCAGAAATTACAATTTATCAAAATAAGAAAATAGATGCTATGTTTTCAGACATTTGTATATTAATTTTGAGACTAAAAAATACCAATGTTTTAACTTCATAAATCAATATTTGATGAAATAAGCATTTGTTCTTTTGACCAATTTTCATTTTCAGGCATGGCTTGTAATAAAATAAAATAAAATAAAAAGGAACATGAACATGTCACATTAAGAGAGAGCCTCACATGGACAAGCAGAGAACCACGCCTAAGACAACCCACCAACAACTAATTGATTTCTCTTTTGCTCTTTCTCCAGGGATATATACCTTGTTAAATGTAACAGCAAAGATAGCTACATAAAAAATTAAGCAAAAGAAGAATGAACTCAGTTAACTCTTGCACGGTTTTGTGTGCTCACTACAAGCACTCTGCTGCCCCTCAAAGTGTGAACGCAAAATAGAGTCGATTTTACAGCTTATTGGTATAGAGAATTATGACACTGTTAGCAGGATTGAAATGAGTTAATAACGTAAGTGTAAAACTTGGACTTTTACTTTGGAAATCGCGGTTTAATTCCGTTGACGACCTTCTCCAGTCGGCGTTTTTGCATCCGTTAGCTGCTCGTTAATCAGACTACGCTTCTTCTATGTTCGTTCTTGGTGCCAACTGTGGAAAAAAAAACGATAAATAAAAGGCTTATAATAAACCGCTTAAGGGTTTAACTGCAAGCGCTGCGTTCAACTGTGTGACGCGCGTGCACACGAAGGGGAGTGCGATTTGTCCGGGGAGTCAGATTTCGGTACAACACCGGCCACCGCGCTCCCGCTCCCGCTCCGGCCACTCTCACGGCCGTTATGAATAATTTATAATGGGCCGATCATGAAAATTCATCAAAAAAATCATCAGATCGGGAAAAGTCCCGATCTTCCCGATTGCCACTCCGCCCCTGATAAGCGGGTACACCATGAATCCATTTTCAACCCTTGTTTTTGGCTTGAATCACAACGGTACACTTATAAGAAATGTTAATATTCGGACTATTTTAGACTGGTTCGAGTAGGTACCGCCGCGGAGGAACCGATGTAAAGTTGGTTCGATGTTGGATGTTAGACATATATTCAGCCGAGAAAAAAAATCAATAAATTCTTAGTGGATGAGTGTAATTGTATAAAAATGGATTATCTGAAAAACAATACAACGTCGAACTGAACACACATCGTTGTTTAATTGTTTTAATTCTCCTCGATTTGTTGCAACACATAAAGTCTTAAGCAGCAGCGCCCTAGCGCTTAGGCCAGCCAGGGACCGTCTACAAAGTACATGATAATGAAAAAATGGAATGGAATGTTTTTTTCATAATTAACAAAACAAGAGCAATTTATGCACCCAAGGTCTTTGAATGATATAAAGACAAACACTTATAGTGCTCACTTGAATATTGTAAACATAATATTTGATTGTGGTTATTATTAGACCTATATTATTACTATTACAGTTTTTCTCAATTGCTAAAACCAAATTTCTGAAACCTTGCTCCATTTTCTGTAAACAGTGACAACAAATTCCTCATCTTCAAGCACTATTTACAAAACCTCTGATTCCTCTTGCAAAATGTAACTTTCGCCTCAAAACAGTTTTACCTGTGTTCAAAATCAAACACTGCTCTCAAATCATAAACAAAGTGTTCAAAATGATATACACTATCAAGCAGTCAGTAAACAATACAGCAACAAATAGAAAATACATTCTCTAGATTAAAAACGCATCTCTTTCGCCAAGCATTCAAATAATGTTTCTCTTAAATTGTGACTGCAGTTGTATCTGATCAAATGCGCATTCTTATTCATTAGCTTGGGTTAAACTAATTTTAGTTTGTTGGATCAGCAGCTATGCAAATGATGTCTCTATGTGTTTCTCTGTTTCTGCTGGGATCTTCATCCCGTGGTAACTAGGATTTACACAAGCTCCAGTCTGGATCCAGAACACCTGAGAAGAGATGATGCTGACCCTCAGAGGACCTCAGATGATGCTGACCCTGAATCAACAACAGAACTAACAAATATTGCTACAAGTGTGACTGCATCATATAATAATTATTAATTAATAATATTAATAATGTTCATCGTCTAGCTGACTACGTCTTGTATACATTTTTTTCTGAAAAATCCTGTCATATGCACACAAACTGACAGTCACCACTGATAAGCTACTACTAATTATTGTAGAAATGTAATTTTCTGTAAAGTTGCTTTGTAACGATTTGTATCGTAAAAAGCACTATACAAATAAACTTGAATTGAATTCTCAGGGAGAAGTACATTTTTAATCTCAAAACAAAGTTCATATTTTTCTGTCATTTGTCTTTTAATGAATGAAAACACATTGTATCATAGTAGCTAAAAATATATCAAAAAGGACTACTCTGCTTTGCTCTTTGCTTGTTTTTTTCTCCTTCTATCCCTATTTTTACAGTACTGTACCCTGCATCTCATAAACTTGTCCTTGGTCTCTGTGATATTGTAATTATTGTTCTTTGAACCTGCAACCATCCAAAGCTATAGATCAGTCAGTACTGTTCACAAATGGAAAGCACAATGTTCAGGGCCAAAAAAAAATTGTTTATTGTACAGTATACAGCCTACAATGTACTGTAATATAAAATCAAAGGAGTAAACATGTGATGATCAATGTGCTTCTTGTCTTTGGGCTGGGTCAGGCCAGAGCACTTCATCGACGTCACAAGCAATATTGTCCCTCCTGAGGCAATGGGGGAAGAAGTCTCTTGTGTGCCGTATCCAGCCCTGACATGATTCCTCACCTATATCACCACAGGCTAAATCCATGGCTTGCAGCAGATTTACTCTTGTGTAGGGTTGTCTACCATAAACTTTCCATCTCCAAGAGGAGAAAAACTCCTAAATCGGATTCAGGAAAGGCGAGTATGGAGGGAGGTACAGGTATAAACTGCCCTTTTATGTTAAACCATTCCCTTACCTGAGCAGCTCGGTGAAAACTGACATTGTCCCACACTATCACATAGCTGGGAATGGGATTCTCATTTAGCTCTTGAACCTGCTGCTCAAATAAATTATCTCTTAGATTTGCAATAAATCTTAGAAGAAGCTGGGTATTATATGACCCGAGTGTGACATGGTGATGCAGAACACCATAGTTGCTGACAGATTAGACAAACATTTTGATGGTGGTTTTAGCCACAGAACTATAATAGAACTCATACTATTGAAAATTAAACCAATACATCATTTAGTTTCAAATAAATACAGTCTTCTATTTTAGCTACAAAGACTGTGTCTTGTTACAGATTTAATAAATGATATTTTCCATTCCATTCATATTTTTTGATTGTTGTCCCTTATTTTTCCTGAGCAGTTAAACTGTCCCTTATTCTTCATAAAAACTCTCCAGGTCTCACAATGTCTTTGGATAAATTGTGCTAAGCTTCTGACATAATTTAGTTATTATTTTGTCTTGTGGGCTATACAGTATATAAAAATCTTGGATGCAACATATCTTATTCAGGGGAGCACTAAAAAAATAAAAATGCATTTTGTGTAATACCTCTTAATTTACTAATATAAATAACATTTTGCCCACAACTATAAGAATAAATTGCAATCAAAATGACCCTTTGTACATTTTGTTTTTGCTTTGACAGCTAGCAAATGTTTATATTTATTTATCTTTTTATTTAGAATCACATTTCTAAATGTTACAATCCAAAATAAACAATTTAAATAAAATCCTGCTCATATATTTTCTGTATTTACATGACATTTTAATTAAGCATGATTTTTAAATACTGTCTGTAATGTTATTGTTTTTGTAGTTATATATATAATATATAATAATTATGTCCATTAAACAAAATTATTTCCTGTTTGAATATATTTTCTGTATTTGTCACTGAAATAACATTTGGGACTTTCCTCAATATTTTACTTAAAAATACACTTTTGTTTTAAAAAAAAAGCTCTTTTAAGAGTGCAAGACTTTCTTTAGACTTTTTAGGTGTTGGTGGTGGTAATACATGGATATAAATTTTATGCTGATCTATATGTGTGTGTGTATATATATGTGTGTATTTATAGATCTACACTGTAAAATTTTTCCAGGATTTCACAAGATATAACTGTAATATTTCACAGTTAATTACATTATTACCACTTCACAGGCTTTAACTGTGATAATTCACAATATAATACCGTATTTAGACTTTTACTGTGAAAATAATGCAGGCGCGGGGCTTTTACAAGAAACTACTGTGAATGCCGTCTTTTTTGAGTGGCAACTGCGGCAGCGTCATCAGAGCGTCATCAGAGCTCTCTGATCTACGTGGTCTCATTCGGTGGATTCAGACAGCGGTAAGTGTTTAAATGTCAAACTTTATCAATTTGATGTTTTTTATATGATAGTGCATGTAATTTAAAAGTATGAACCAAATTAGCGTTAGTTGTAGGTTCTGTTGTCATGTTTTTGTAACTTAGCTGTAGCAGACTCGCGTCGACGTTTAAGCGCGCAAATTTGAATGAAAAGACGTTGGTTGTAGTGTTAATTATACCGTATTAAGTTAACTGTGAGATGTCTGATTAGATACACCGTCGAACATTTAACTTTAGCTTTACTTAAAGCTTATCTTAGTTAACTTACTCTAACAGCGTTCTCTCTTTTACCACAGCATTTTCTACATTGACCGACGATAAATAAAGTTATAAGGTAAGATGTGGCCTTAATGTGGGTATTATGACAGTTATTATCAACTAGATAAATTATAGTGTTTGTGGATTTGGGCAAAGGTGGATTAAATTCATCTCAAATTAGTAACTTTATAATTTTCTTCCCTGCTGTGTGTGTGAAACGGAGCAACCGTTGTCTTTCTCGTTAACAGAAAAATGAAATGCGCATGTCCATGTATTTATTTTTTTTATTTTTTTATCTTGTCTCTGGAATTTTCCACTGCCAAAATAAATGTTTTGCGCGGCAGTTTTCCCGCTGTTAGACCAATGTGCACTTATCTGTGTTTTGCCAGTACATTAATGTTGGTTATAACTAGACAGTCCAAACTAATTGCAGTGATTTGTATCTGTAGGGTATACTTTGTAATTATTGTCTTTTAATCGTCATCTGGTAATGGTGTTTGTATATACAACTTAAATACAAACCGTATAGTTTAGTTTCCAGTAGCCTACAGGGTGGTGATGTAGCTTTCTAGCTACACTACACACTGTTCATTTTAAAGTTAAAAACCTGAGTAGTCCTTAATAGATTCTAAGAACTGTGAAAAGGTTCCTCCGGTCGGAAAGCGGCTAAACACAGGTCTTTCTTCAGGGTTATTGTCCACAATATCTTTATTTTGTTTTGTTACAATAATGTTTTAAAAGGGTCATGTTATGTAAAATTCACTGTTATAAGTTGTTTGAACAGCAGAGTGAGAACAATGAGCCTATACTGGCAAAAATCCACTCGCTCGTTTTTGAGGCCATATTCCATCCATGCAACACACACAATGTACCTGAAGCATACAAAGAGCACCTGTATATAATTACAACAAAGATTCAGCAGCACTTCTACTCCATTATCTTCAGGTATATGTTCCCACTTTACTCTTCTGACCGATGTCTCCATCCTCGTGGAGTTTCGAGAGGTCCTGGAGAACAAATTCAACACCATTCTGAAGTTCTGCCAAGAAGTCAACTGTCATCAAGGCGTGAAAGATGTTTTGGCTTGTTTTGAACCGGAGGCTTCAGACAAGGCTACATGCATTCTTCTCCTTCTGATGGCGTACTTCAAAGAGCCCAAGGATGCTATTGTGCTTGATGTTGATGTAAGTATATTTTCACTCTCACATTAACATAAGCATTAGGCCTATTGTTTTTTGTAAATGGTAATAGGACTGTACTTATATTGCATCTTTCTAGTTTTCTGACCACAAAAAGTTATTCACTCTACACTTCACCATTCATACAGGTGCCAACCGCTCATCAGTCCAAAGAAACCAGTCACATTGTCATGATCACATTCTAAACTTTACCAAATGTGTACTGCCTAATCTAAGATAAATCAATGGGGGCCAAGGGAAAATTTGTTCACAAATATAGCTACTATAGGTACAGATTATTAACAGTTGAATCTTATTCTACTGTTATTTTTGCAGCCTTGTGCCACAGCCACTGATGTAGAAGGGACTGTGATGCTACCAAGCACCCCTCGCTTGATTGTTCAAGGTAATGTTGATGTCTTCCTCATTTTGAATGTATTCTGTCAAGTCATCCACAGATTTGTTGTGAGCAGTTTCATGTAGTAACTATTTTCTTTCAACCGATAGTTCCTTACAATAAGGTCTGGATTATCTCAAGTAAACCAGGTCATGATTTCTGGAAAGACATTGCTGTTGAGTTTTTCAAAAAAAAATTTTTGCACTAGCAGTTACCGTTTCATAGTGGTGGTTGAAAATCCCTGACATTGGCATGAAAGCAGCCGAAAAATGACCTTAAAAACTTAGAAAGTGCCTTACAGCAGTTGTTTATGATGAATTATGTTTTTGTTACCAAGTTTTGTTAAAGGACGGCTTGCAATTTTTTTTAATGATCCTATGTTTTGTGCAATTATTTTAATTTAATGTAATCGAAAATTATTAAGTCTTTGGAGAGAGGTGAATAATCTTGAACAAATTTTTTGTTGAAAGAAAAAATAGGCTAACGTTAGTCTCTAGTGCATGAAGTTTGAACTTGAAGAATGGGCGGGATGTCCCAGGGTAGCTCGACACGGTCATCCATTTTGCATTATCACTGTGAACTTAGAAGACAAGACGACGCACACGAGAAGTTCTGCTGAGATATTACCGTGTTGACTCTTTACTTCAGTTATTGCTTCAGAGGTAAAATGTACTATTTCTGTCGTTGTACTTATTATTTGCATTTTAAAATTGTATTCTTTCTTGTAGACTTTCGTATCTGAGTGAAAAAAGTGCATCATCATCCATTTTGAATAGATATAACGTTAGCTAATTCCTGTGAATTTCAATTCAAAGACAACGCACATGCCACGAAAAGATCATTTTTGAGAGATTCTTGACTGTAACTTTACTTTGGTTGCACTTCATAGGTAAATAGACTAAGGGGCCGTTCACATATCGCGCCTAAAAACGCGTGGAAAACGCTAGGCACGCTATACTTCTTTCCAAAGCGATCGAGCAGAAGCGCTCCTGAAGCGTCTGCGTTTTCTAAGCAACCATGACGTACTCTCTCCATGAAGACGCAGACATTTCAGCAAAGGATAAATGGATTTGCATCACAAAAAATCGCCCTCAATAGCTCTGCTACTAAATTTATTTCAAAATGGCAATCCATATACAGCTATGAACAGCTGTTCCTTAACAGTTTTAAACGTTGTTACGGGAAAGGATGAAGCAACCGCGTCGCTTCCATTATGTGCGCATGTCGCGCAAATAACGAACTTGCGCGCACAGAAGACGCAATATGTGAATGGCCCCTAATCCGTCTTTGTACTTTTATTATTTGTGTTTTAAGAATGTGTTTATTCTCCCCGTCGATCTTCGTATAGGATATCTGGAAAAATGGACATACTTTAAAGAACCACAAGATGCCATCGTGCTTGAGGCTGACGTAAGTTTTGTTTTGCAAACACTTATTCAATTATTGGTAAAAAAATTTCTTTTAATGTATATTCAGTAAAGTTGTTACTGAATATAAGGTTTGAAGTCAAAGGCAGTGTACTTTGCACCCCGTTGCATCTATAAAAATGTTTTCTGTATAAACTTACTTTACAGCCATCTGCCACAGCTGCCTAAGTCCAAAGGATGACCAGATTGCCGAGCACACCTCGCTTGATTGTCCAAGGTAAGGCCCTATGAAATCAGCTTTATTTTTTCCCAAATTAGTTTTTTTTGGGGTAATTTACCAGATACAGCCTAGGATCCATTAGCGCCTGCGCTAAGCCATCCGGCTGATATCTCTAAATAAGCTCTAACTTTAATAATGTTCAACCAATTTTCACTGTGATGAAGAGACAGACTTCACTCGAACATTGCATCCCTAGGCAAAACACGGCGAACAGATTAGGTACAGACGTTCCTATCACCATTCCATGTCTGAAAAAATCTCACTCCATTATTAAAATGAATAGCAAAATATGTTCAGAAATGTAAACGGCATAAAGTAAACTCAAAATTCATCAACAGCATATTATAAACAATGTAAACAGTACTTATTAAAGGAACCGTTCACCCAAAAATTTTTAATTTGCTGATAATTTATAGTTTATTTCTTCATCAGAACAGAATTTAAGATTTTTAGGGTTTTATTTCGGGCTAAAGTGAATGGAGCGTCCAATGATGGAATGACAATCCAAAATACAAATATAAATTATCAGCAAATTTTAATTTTTAAGTTAACCATTTCTTTGAGTACTGCACATTATTACAAACTGCTCTGAAACCACTCAAACCTGGTGGATGTGCAACAGTTTTCACTTTCAAACGTGCAATTGCATGTCTTTAAACTGTCTCTTTTTGAAGTTTAATAATCCCATTTCACTGTACATCATGACTCCTGTCTTTCCGTCCATAAAATTAAGACTGTTTTTAAAACACATTGAGTAAGAGGTGCTCATTCCTATTTCTGGATATCTACCTTCCTGCAGAGTTCAGTCTGATCCAACAAAAGGTAGATATCCAGCTACAGAAATGAGCACCTCTTACCTCTTAAGGTGTTTTGCATGTGCTGTTCTGGTCAGCAAATAGCAAATTAGAAAAACTAAATGGATTATTGAAAAATAATCGGTGTAAAATATATTCTAATGTTAGACTGTATTTTCAAATATATAACAAAAATAGTGAATCTCTCAAGACTTTGAAATGTTTTTTTTTTTTTTTTTTGTGGTCTTAGGTGCTTCCTGGGCATCAACCCTGATACAGGATCTAAATCCAAGAAGAAGCAGGGAGGCATCAATCAGCAAGTTTGTTCTCTGCTGCGCAAACTTGTGGATTTTGAATGGATGGCAACATAATTAGATTTTGTGTTAAAGGAGAACTCCGGTCAATTTTAACATTGAGCTAATTTTTTGGTAAATTTGGAGTGCTGTCAATACAGAGAACAACAACAAAAATCGGTGTTGCCTACACTTGTTATCCTCTTTTTAAAATTTGCACCCTGTTGACTTCAATGGGGCAATGTTTAAACCTGCTTTTAGCCTCTTAACATCCTTGATTAGCCGTGTTTCCACTATCGAGCTAAGCCCGGTCGTGCTAGTGCGTGCCAGGACCAGTCGCGTTTCCACTGTCACTTCCGGGGCTTGATCGTGCCTCGCCGGGGCTTCCTCGGGGCCAACGGCCAGGGTTTTTTGGCCCAACGAAAACCTTGGGCCAAAGCGGGCCAGCTGGGGCTAGAGGAGGGGTTATGAACAAAGGCGGAGTTCCTTCGTGGTTAGAGTCTGCGCTGCGGATCATTTCAGAAAGATAACAGCATTAACACCAGCATTAAAGACTTTTTAAAATAAGTTGAGCTCAAAACTCACTCTTAGTTAGCAGCAAGTGTTTGAAATAACTTGATCCGATGTGGATTATAATCATTAAACAAGGCAGAAATATTTATAAGCGATGTAAAAGACTATGCACGCTAAACATTAACGTTACCATAGTAAACATGGTAAATATGACCGCTTGGATAAATCGGACGTCAGCTTCTTATTCTCTATCACAACTGTGTATTTATTAAGTAACATTTTATCTGTCGTCTCGTTTCGTGAGTTTAGCTCCACGTTGCATATCATCAAAATATAATAATGTTTTTTGTTCGGGAGCTTTTATAAAAATAGAGAGTCTGCTCTGAGGATCATTTCAGAAAGATAACAGCTTTAACACCAGCATTAAACACTTTTTAAAATAAGTCGAGCTCAAAACTCACTCTTAGTTAGCAGCAAGTCTTTGAAATAACTTGATCCAATGTGGATTATAATCACTAAACAAGGCAGACATATTTATAAGCGATGAACAAGATATGCACGCTAAACTTGTTACCATAGTAACCATGGTAAAATATGACCGCTTGAAGAAATCAGACGTCAGCTTTTTATTCTCTATCACAATCGTGTATTTATTTAGTAACTTATATTATCGGTCACAAGCCTCGTCTGGAGAGTTTATCTTACGTTGCCTATCATAAAAGAATATAATAATGTTTTTTGTTCGGGAGCTTGATAAAAATAGAGATATTATCATTCATTCTAAATGTGACGGCTACTGTGGCTAATAAACAGAAACAGACTCGACTGAATAAGCAGGCTATTTTCATGAGCGTTAAAAATAAATAAATAAAATAGAAATAAGTGTATTTATGTGTGATTAATTTTGAGTCCTGATAAAATTAAATCAATATGATAAATGTATCACTTATTCTATAGTTAAAACATAGATGCTTTTGAATATTATTATATAACAAAGCATGCAAACAAACGGCCGCTTTTATCATGTTCGTTTTGTGATCGCGCATGTTCCAGAGACTTATTTCTTAGTTTTCTGATAACTTCTCTTTGATGGTGAAATTTTGAGGTTGCATGACGTTGTTCTGAGAGGCGTGTAAAGGGCGTGTTTTAGTGACGTGCAGCGGTGCTTCAGGCTCCACTGTGGAAACCCTGCACTATTCTGGCCTCGTGCTACTGGTCCGAGGCTATTAGCCCCGCCCGGCCCGCTTTAATCCCTGGCTCGCACTGGGCCAACAGTGGAAATGCGGCTCTTGATGTGTCATTACAAGTGCACAGCCAATGTGAGTGATTCCTTCAGAGTGAACACGAGTGAATCTGACTGCAGTAGATGTGAAAAATATGAATAAAAATGAAGTTTTTGTTTAGTATATGTTTAGTTACCTATGATCACGCGCGTGAACTCGACAATCGACTTCTTTGGACTTGAACCGAAAACAGGATGTAAATACAGGTATGAGCGCTGGCCGAATTAACTTCATTTTTATTCATATTTTTCACATCTACTGTAGTCAGATTCACTCGTGTTCACTCTGAAGGAATCACTCACATTGGCTGTGCACTTAAAATGAAACATCAAGGATGTTTAGAGGGTAAAAGCAGGTTTAAAATATTGCCCCATTGAAGTCAACAGGGTGCAAATTAAAAAAAAAAAGGATAACAAGTGTAGGCAACACTGATTTTTGTTGTTGTTCTCTGTACTGACTGCACTCCAAATTTACAAAAAAATTAGCTCAATGTTAAAATTGACCGGAGTTCTCCTTTAAGTATGTACTCGCATGAAACCTGTGTGTTGGGGCTTGGGTTGCCATGTTATTTGTTTGATGGTATTACTTTTTTCATTTGCTCTGGTCATTGTTGGCTCTCTCCGTTTTTACTTGCCATATCGCCACTGAATATGTTGGACTGCCCTTCTGGTCAAGACCTTCACTTCTACCTATTGTTTTGGTATTTACCTCTAGCTTTTTTGTAAAACCTGAATTGAAACCTTTGAATGTCATTCTGGTTCAGAACACCTGCAGTATCTTCCTCTAGGGGGCAGTAATACTGGAGACTCAATGGAAGGCTGTACAAGCGATTTTTGAAAGTCAACAGCATGACTTCTCCATCGCTTTTGACAATGAAAACTACTGTACAATATTCTATAAGAAATATGTAACAAGACACAGTCTTTGTAGCTGAGATAGAAGACTGTATTTATTTGAAACTAAATTATGTGTTGTTTTAATTTTCAATAGTATGAGTTCTATTATAGTTCTGTGGCTAAAACCACGATCAAAATGTTCTTCTAGGAACCAGTAACAAGACACATCCTTTAGATTTGAGAAAGAACACTGTATGCATTTTACATGAATTTATTAACAGATGTGAATTTAGTTCAATAGCATGTATCCTGAATTACAAACGAGAGTAAAACCTGTATGAAAGTGATTGTTTAAGCCCAGGTATCAAGACACACCCTTTGAAGTTGAGATGAAAAACTGAATACATTTTAAATGAATTTCTTAAAATATTTTGAATGTCAAACTGACTCAAAACATCTTCCTCTAGGGGGCAGTAACACTGGAGACTCTTTGAAAGCTTTTAAAATTAGATTTTCGAAAGTCAATAGCATGACTTCTGCATCACTTTTGACAATGAAAACTACTGCAAAATGTTCTAAAAGAAATCTGTAACAAGACACAGCCTTTGAAACTAAAACAGAAGACTGTATTTATTTGAAACTAAATGATGTATTGGTTTAATTTTCAATAGTATGAGTTCTATTATAGTTCTGTGGCTAAAACCACCATCAAAATGTTCTTCTAGGAACCAGTAACAAGACACGCCCTTTGAAGTTTAGATGGAATACTGTATGTTTTAAAAATGAGTGTATTAATGGGTTCAAATGTAATTCAATAGTATGCATCCTGATTTACATATGATAGTAAAAAGATGGCTGTAAATATTGTTCTTTGAACAAATAACAAGACACACCCATTTGAATTTACATATCAAACTGTATGCATTCTAAATGAATTTATTTAAACTTCTGAATGTCAGAATGGTCGAGACAAGTGCAATATGTTCCTCTAGGTGGCGCTAAACTGCACAATCTTTGTCATGCTTTGCAAGTATTTTCTCAGTCTGTACATTTCAATAACTTTTGTTGTGCTACAGTTATGTGAATGAAACCAACAGCTAAATGTTCTTTTATGAACACATAATAAGACACACCCCTTTGATTTTAGATTTATTATTTATACATTTCACAAGTGAAGCATTTAGATGGAATTTTTCTCTTCGTTTTGCACTTTGCAGATAGTCCCTTGCCTGCACTTTTACATTATAAGTTCTATCAGTTATAATTCCTTAAGGCAGATTAAAACCATTAAAACACAACGTGTGTTCTCTTCTACATTTGAAAACAGTTACAACATAGGAAGTTTGTTGTCATTGTGCTAAATCGTTAAATAATTATTGAAGATCTCCGAGGCTGAATCTCTGACAAAATGTCAAACATCGAACGTCGAACCAACTTTATATCGGTCGCGGAGGAGCACAGTACCTGCGTGATTCTACACAGACATAAACAGAGAGAAGTAGCTCCGGCTCAAGTCCGCTCTCAAATGAAACTTGCTTTGGATAAAATCTTCTCACAAATACATAGATGCAACAACCTCACTTTAATGTTTCTCATTTATCTTTAAGAATCATAAATGGATACCAACCTCTCTGTTCCTCATGATCTTCATCTTTCACTTTGCACGGTTCTGGATCACTCATGTCCACAACCTCCACTTTAATAAACTCCATCTCTACAAGAGTTGTGTAAGGCACATCTGGAAACTTTTCGATGTCACCTTTAAGATAAAGTCACCAAAAACAAAGTATAAGTCAATCACTCTGTTCCTAATGTGTGGATTCACACATCTTCCTATGCAGCACTAGACAAAAATAAAACACTACGTTCAAAATTACCGACATAAACTGCTGTCGGAAATACTATCATGTTGTTAAGCATAACTTTAAAACACTTAGGTCCTTAATTGCTTAAGGGCTCAAAACAAACCTTTCATCTGTCGCAGAATAGCAAAACGAAAACGTCGCGGCGCAGATTGTATGACGTCAACACGCGACAGCCGTACAGAATGGCAAAATAAAAGACTTTTGATCTTGCTTAGTAATAATAATAATAATAATAATAATAAACACTCCATCTTTATTTGACCCTATAACTCTAGCACTCTCTGTTCTAATTCTATTTGATCGATTTTTATCTTTATATATATATATATATATATATATATATATATATATATATATATATATATATATATATATATATATATAAAGATAGTTATAATAAAATATAGTTAAATTGTTATTGTGTTAATTGTCATGTTTTCTGATAAGCATAAAAGACAAGGCAGTGCAAAATTCTAAATACATCATACTAAATTTACATACACTGTCCCCAATTTTAAAGAGTGTTTATAATAAAATAAATATTGTTTATTTAACTTGGAGTTTGGAGATAATCCTTACATATACTGTATACATTAGCCCATATAAAACTGCAATGTTAAAGTTAAATAACAACGTTCCCTTTACAAGAGACAACAAAAATAAATCCCAAATATGTAGTATTAATAATATGTCAAATTTAAAATGGGCAATATTGTGCTGAATGTAGAACTTGAAGACAATAACAAAAATAACATTTCATGATCCGGGGCCTGTAAATAAAGGTGATTGATTGATAACTCTGAATTTGTTCAGCTACCATCTGGGTACAGGCCCCTGGTCTTTGAACTGCTGTCAATTCACCACACAGACTTTCACACTACACAGTACACCATGGACTACATTTCCCATGATCCATTGCACCAATCACAAGTTCACCTGAGAACAATCACACACACACAGCACAATCATCAGACACACTTTACATGACTTTAATAAAGTAATTGCAGTTGTGTTTTATGTAGTGTAATTTGTAATCTGTAACCTATTGCATTTAGTTACATTTCCTTCCCAACACTGTAAATAAGCTGCAGGGTTTATGATGATCTGTTCTCTCTCTCCATCTCTGACAGAGTTTTATCAGCTCTCAGTGAAGTACGAGATCAAATCAGCTCGATGTCACGAAATGTGTCTCATCAAGCCACGTTTACCTTCCGCAGCGAGCAGGAAGTGCAGGAGAGGGCCACTCTCATGATGTCATCGCTCAGAGACTCTCACAGAGGTCAGAGGTCATTTAACCCTACTCTGTCATATGTGATCACACAAAATAATAACGCGCTGAATTATACAATCACATTATGATTCATTAAATAAATAGAACCGAATGTCAGGGCTTTACTACATCATATGTAAACTTAGTATTTATATTTAAACCTGTAAATTAATCTGAAACTCATGCACATGTATATTATGTGTTAAAATTGTAATCTTAGTTCAAATGGAACATTATGTATTATTGCAACTGTATACATTATTTAAATAAGCATGTGTGTATTGTCTAATGCCCAGGTGGCATAAGCAAAAGCAGGCTGTGTAGTTGATATGGAGATAATATTTTGCAAAAGAAAATAGTTTATTTGTTCTTCTGCCATCATCTTGTCAGATTCTCCTCACGTGATAACTGAGTTCAGTTTAAACTGTTGAGTCTTAGTGACTTGACAACATGTCTGCCAACAACTCTGTCTTGTCGCTTTCAGTAAAAGGTTTGTTTTCTAATGCGAGTGTTGTTTTTTTTATTGATCATTCATCCAGCATTGTTGTAGTAACAAAATAAACTTGATGTATCTAAAAGCACCCTTTTGTGGCACTTATTGATGTGATGGTTTACAGAAAGCTGTGTGCAGTGATATTAAACTGGCTCCATGTTCTCCAATTGAAAACATTAGACTATTAGTTTTATTATGTTGTTTTAATATTGTTGCTGCTGATATTAAAAATGAGTTTTTATTGTTGTGATATGAAGATTAAATGTTACAAAAACAACAAAAACATGAAATAAATATTGGTTCTGCAAATACAAATAATCTGTATCAGTAATAAAAGAAAATTAACATCAGTACATCTCAAATCTTGATTCCACTGAATTGAGTTGATCTGACTCATCTGTTTTTATGTCAATGATTTTAGGACGAGAGAAGAAACTATAACAAGGTTCTTGATTTGTCTTCTGGAGATCTGCACAGAGGAATAAAACCCATCACCTTTGTTCGTCAAGTGGGTAGAAGCTTCATTCATATCAGAGAACAGAAATAACACATTAAAAATCATTAAAATAATATATTAATAATGAAAATATCAATTATTAATAATTATTATTAATGATTAACTAAATGACTGATATTAATTTATACAAATGTAGGATGTGAAGAGCACAGAAACACAGAGTCACTCAGCAGGACTCACACACACTGATCTTTCCGTCTCTGTGAGGATTTATTACATTTATTCTGATATTTTTTCACTGACAGAAGTAAAGTTGTAATATTAATGTCATTGTGATGAGTGGGGCGGGCCGAGAGCCGTGGGAACGGAGCGAGGCCGGTGGAGTGATTGGGAAATGAGCGACACCTGCTCCACTCAATGATCTCCTCCGTGGGACTCGGCCCGCCCCACTCATCACAGTCATGACGAGATAGGAAGAGATTGAGTAATAACACTGTTATTGATTTATCATGCAGCTCAAAGCATTATGGGTAGAATCTCTCGTCAGTGTATTCTGCTTCATCAACACAGTTTCACTGATCCATTATAAACCCCAAACCCAGGATAGAGCGTCTGAGTGAATGTGGTCTGGACTGTGTGGATGAGGCTCATTGTGTCAGAGACGCTGTAGAAGGACAGAGTTCCTGCTCTGTGATCCACAAACACTCCTATTCTCCTGCTGATGGACTTCACAGAGAGATCAGTCTTTATGTTACTGTGTATGAAAGAGTAACTGGAGGAAGAGCAGATCAAACTCCAGGACTGATCATTACATCCAAACACACACTCAACACCCCGTCCCTTCCTGCTGATGCTCTTATATGACACTGATATATCCACATCTCCACTCCACTCAATCTCCCAGTAACAGCGTCCACTCACACTCTCTCTACACAACACCTGCTCATACTCATCAAATCTGTCTGGATGATCAGGATACGGCTGGAGTGTGTTAGTGAATGTAATCACTCTGTTGTTCTCAGACAGACGGAGGCGTTTATACACTGTGTTCAGATCCAGAGTGAGCTGATGGGAATCTGATGGAGATAAAACACATCAGAATCAGGAATTATGAATCTGTTTGATCTTTTCATGTTCAGTGTATCATCAGTGTCTCAGTACAGATGAACAGATATCTGTGAACATCATCATCTACATCATCAGTTATAAAACTCTTCTTTCTCCTTCTACAGGAGGAACATGAACACACTCATGAGTTTTTCTGCTTGTGTTCTTACTGACTTACATTGTAGGAAGTCCTTCCTGGTTCTGGGAACAATGTTGGTGAATGTGACTGTGGAAATCAACAGACATGAACAGTGTGATTCTCATGATCCTGTATCTATTCCTAACACATTTCTAATATGATGTTCTCCATGATATGAGATGATGATAGACTGGTTTCTGAGAGCAGATGAATCTCCAGGACTTTACCTCTGTCTGAGATCTTCTTGAGCTGCTCTTTGCAGAAATCCTCCAGTTTGTCTCTCAGCTGATGGACAGATTCTCTCAGATCATCAGAAGAGAAGAGAGAACTGGAGAGATCATCATTTACGTCTGTAGATTCAGGAGGTGCGGAGAGAGACTGGAAACTCTACAGAAAACAGAAATCAAACTCCACACTTCACTCAGTAACCTTCAGAAACATCAGATTTGACTTCACTGATCTTTAGTAACTCAATCCAGCACTTTCACATCATCAGCTTCATTCTCCTCATATTCATTATATCACATCAGAGCTACAGATCCTAGTATTCACCACATACACTGTTTGTGAACTTTCTAGGAAACAGTTTGAACAATAAAATATCTGCTAAGAACATAAATGTCCATCTAACAGCTCAAGCACATCAATGGAGTCTCATTGTAGAGTTGAGTAGATTTGATCAGGAGAAACAGCTCAAAGGTATGATTAGATCGACCATTATTGATATCTTTCACTCAGGTCCACTATGATCCTGTTCTTCTAGATCTGTGTTACCTGCAGGAACTGGATGTGATCCTGTGTGTGTGAAAGCTGCTCCAGCTCAGCGTCTCTCCTCCTCAGATCATTGATCTCCTGCTCCAGTCGCTCCAGTCGTTCTTCAGCTCGACTCACTGCAGTCTTTTCCTGATCTCTGATCAGTCGTATCAGCTCAGAGCGGCTTCTCTCAATGGAGCGGATGAGCTCAGTAAAGATCCTCTCACTGTCTTCCACTGCTGTCTGTGCAGAGCGCTGTTAGGACACACAGTGATTCAGCTTCAGTGAGTCTGAACTGAGACGGAGACAAACTTCTCTTCTTCTCCAGACTCACCTTATGAGACTCCACGGTCTCTCTCAGCTGCTGGAGATCTTTCTCTCTCTGCTGGATTCTCTGCTGGAGCGTCTTCTGTGTCTTCTTCAGCTGCTTCTGCAGGACAAACAGATGATAGTCAATCTCAGAGAAAACTACTGACACTAAATCTTCATGAGAACAGATCAATCCAGGAAAAGTAGGGTGAGGCATTTTAAAGGTTAAATATCTGAACTGATAATCAATGGCTGTAGGTTCAAACTCCAGAAGGGATGATTGATCATTTACTACCATCTTTCATGAATTATCTATCATGTGTGATTAAGGCCTGTTCCACACTATAAGTGTATATTATGAAAGTGAATCTGACAGATGTAGAGCTACACACTGACTTCTGTGTTCTGTGTAATTAAGCTGCAGCTCTAGACGGAAAATAAAGGACTGAAGTGAAGCTATAAAGGGCTAAAATGACCTGGATTCAGTCAGTTTTACTGAACAGAAAGTGTTTGTGTGTAGCTGTTGTTCATTTCCGCTGTGGTGAACAGTGTGAATGCTGTAAGCTGTTAATATGGTGCTGATATAAACACATATGAAACGAGTGTCAGCAATATTTCATCAGTGTCTAGTGTTAAATACCTGTTTCTCTGTCCTCTGATCTGCGGCTGATACAGTGTCGTGGTTTTTATGTTCATCCATCGTACACAGCACACATATACACTTCTGATCAGTGCGACAGAAAACCTCGAGGAGCTTCTCGTGTTTCTGGCAGATCATCTCCTGCAGTCGTTCAGTGGCTTCAATCAAACTGTGTTTCTTTCCTTTAAACAAACTCTCATGTTGTTCAAGGTGATTCTGACAGTAAGAGTTCAGACACACCAGACAGGACTTGACGGCTCTGTATTTTCTTCCAGTACAGACGTCACACTCCACATCTCCAGCTCCAGCAGGAACCACACTTTGAAGTTTAGTCTTCTTCAGTTTCTCCAGCATTTCAGCAAACACCACGTTCTTAAATAAAGCAGGTCTTGGACTGAAGGTCTGTCTGCACTGAGGGCAGCTGTAGACTCTCTTCTCATCCTCTTTATCCCAGCAGTCTGTAATACAGCTCATACAGTAACTGTGTCCACACTGGATGGTCACTGGATCCTTCAGGAGATCCAGACACACCGGACACAAAAACTCATCCTGAGAAAATCTGGCTTCTGCCATTTTACTGCAGGAATAAAGAGTCACAAACACACAGAGCTCAGCTACACTTTCACTTTCTCTTTCCCCGAACTCATGTGATTCCTGTTTCCTGGTTCTGTGTTTGAGTGATGTGTGTAAAACTATATTCATGGATTCAAAGTGTTTATTCAAAAACATTTATTCAAAGCGTGATCTCAACGAATTAGAATACTTTTTAGAATACTTTTTACAAATGTTAGAAATGTGTGTTTTCTAAGGACAGATTGCTATCAAATAGCCAGCATAGGTTCTTAACTGGTGGTGAAGAATTAATAGAGCAGCCATCAAGTCTTAGACAGCGTTTTTGGTTAATACATGGAGAGTTCTAAGGTCCTATTATTAACACCTCTGTTTTTCAGAATTTAGCAGTAATACATTTTCGTCCCCCAGTTTTTTTATGTTGACTATGCATTCCGCTAGTTTTTCAAATTGGTATGTTTCGCTGCGAAGAAATATAGAGTTGAGTATCATCAGCATAACAGTGAAAGCTAACATTGTGTTTCATGATGATATCTCCCAAGGGTAGCATATAAAGCGTGGAGGATTAACGGTCCAAGTACTGATCCTTGAGGTACTCCATACTGCACTTGTGATCGATATTATTAAATGTATGAACTTTATTGTTTTATGATACCTCTTCGTTCGCTTCATTCACAAACTGATGACGGTCATATAAGTACAATTTAAACCAGGCAAATGCATTTCCATTAATGCCAACAAAGTTTTCTAGTCTATGCAAAAGAATGTTGTGGTCAGTAGTGTTGAATTCCTGCAACTCCTGCAACCCATCCTGAACACCTCTCCAAACAACCGTTCACACCATTCACAACTCCTGCATCCCCCCTCTCCCCCACACCTGCAATACAGATAAGCGAGGATGCGGTGCCAGGATGCTGACCAGCTGGCCCCCATCTTTACACAGATCTTCAACAGATCACTGGAGCTGCTTCCACCTTCATGCTTCAAACGCTCCACCATCATCCCCATCCCAAAGAAACCCCAAATTACAGGACTAAATGACTACAGGCCTGTGGCTTTAACATCTGTAGTCATGAAGTCATTTGAAAAACTGGTCCTGCCCTACCTGAAGGTCATCACTGGACCCTTGCTGGATCCTCTTCAGTTTGCCTACAGAGCAAACAGGTTTGTGGACGATGCAATAAACTTTGGACTGCATTATGTTCTGCAACATCTAGACAGAAAACACAGGCACAGGAGCAGTTTCTTCCCCTCAAGCAATCCATCTAATGGACAACTGATAATAACTGTGGAACACACTACACTATTTATATTTAAATGCACATACACTTATTAATCTAACACACATACTTAGTGTACACTTAAGTTTTGCACATAATATACTTGTACATACATAACTGCTTTTTTGTAATATACCTGCCATACAATTGTCAATTTGTATAATGTCATCCCTTACCTACTTATTTGTATTTTATTCTTTTATTATGTGTTTTTTGTTCTGTCGCTGTAATTCTGTTGTACTGCTGAGTTTCTATCACGAAAACAAATTCCTTGTATAAGCTCATTCTGATTCTGATTAATTCTGAATGCTGCGCTAAGATCCAATAGCACTAAAAGAGTTCTATAACAACGATCGAATGATAAGAGCAGGTTCTCAAGATTTAAGATTCAAGATTTTTATTCGTCACATACAAAATTATAAATAGCATATATAACCAGCAGTGAAATGTGAGTTAGGTCCGCTCCATGGACAGTGCAATTATTAAAGAAAACAACACAGATGAAAATATACATAAATAATGCTATGTAAGAATTAAATAAAAGTAAACAATAAAAATATAAGAATAAAATATAAAAAGATATATATTGTAGGATTAAATATAGAACGCAAAATAATGTGCATGAAAGTAAACTGTAGTCTTAAATATTAAGATATACAGGGATGTACAATGTGCATGTGTGCATTATACTGTAGTCTTAAATATTAAGATACACAGGAATGTACAAGAAGCAAATGTGCAAACAGGGTGAAACTGTCAGTGTTTCTATGTGAGGTAGTGAATGATGAATATCTTACTGATAAAGTGTACATTAAGTGGAGGCAAGAGGATGTTAAGAGGCTGGTTTTGAATTTAGGAGCCTGGGGGAAGAAACTCCTCCTGAGTCTCTCGGTTTTTGCCATCAGGCTAATTTGCTTACCAGATGGCAGCAAAGTGAAAAGATGGTTACTGGGGTGGATGGAGTCTTTGATGATTTTAGCAGCTCTGCTTCTGCAGCGTTTGAGGTAAATGTCCTGCAGAGAGGGGAGAGCAGACCCTGAAATGCGCTCAGCTAAGCACACAACTCTCTGCAGGGCTTTGCAGTCTTGACTGGAGCTGTTCCCATACCACACTGAGATACACTGAGTCAATACACTTTCTATAGCCCCTGAATAGAAAGTTTTCAGGATTGCTGGTGAGACCCTGAATTTCCTCAGCTGTCGCAGATGGTACAGCCTTTGCCTGGCTTTATTAACCTGTGTTTGAATGTGAGTAGTCCAAAGCCCCTTTCACACTGCCATTCCGGCAAATACAGGAGTAAAGTGTTCCTGCAATTGTTCCCTGGTCGCTAGATTTTGCACTTTCACACTGCCAGTGATGACCCGGGATATGTGCGTGCTTTCACACACAACCCTTGAAGATCCCGTAACGACACGTGACATCAGCGCGTGACGTGTAATGTACGAGTCGACAACGCTAGGCACGTTATACTTTCACTGAAGCAAGCAAACGGTCTCTGCGTCAGCGCGGAAAGTGAGGAACTAACTGATCTCTGCTTCATTACAGTTTGCACATGTGTTTTCGTCGCGAACGTTGATCTTCCTTCAAAACAGCCGGTAAAAGACGATAACGCACATCATCACTTCGACATGGAATTAGATCTGGCTTTTGTTCACACAGCGCTGGTCCCGGGTCGAACCCCGCAATGTTACTAGGTCCCCGACCCGGGTTCAATTCGGTAATCAATCCCGGGACGTGGTTGCTCTCACACAGAAGGCGATCCGCCAGTGTTCCAGAAATATTGCGGGTCCGACGTGCAGTGTGAAAGGAGCTCAAACGGTCCTCGGAGATGTTTACACCAAGGTACTTGAAGCTGCTCACCCTCTCCACAGGGGTCCCGCTGATCATAAGAGGAGTATAGGGCTGCTGCTGTCTCTTCCTAAAGTCCACAATCAGTTCTTTAGTTTTGCTCACATTCAGAGAGAGACAGTTGTCCTGGCACCATGATGTTAATTTCTCTACCTCATCCAAATATGCGGTCTCCTTATTGTTGTGAATGAGGACCAGAACCACAGTATCATCAGCAAATTTGATAATTGGAGCTGTGCGAAGACACGCAGTCATGTGTGTAGAGAGAGTAGAGCAGGGGACTCAGGACACAGCGCTGCGAGGCTCCTACGTTCAGGGAGATGGAGCTGGAGGTGTACTGGCCTAGTTTCACCACTTGAGGTCTGCCGGTGAGGAAATCAAGAATCCAGTTGCAGAGTGAAGAATTCAGGCCGAGGTCCATGAGTTTAGAAGCTAGCTTTATGGGGACTACAGTATTAAAAGCCGAGCTATAGTCGATAAATAGCAGCCTCACATAGTTCCTGTTATTGCTGTCAATGTGTGTGAGAAAAGAGTGCAGGATGTGAGAGATGGCATCATCAGTGGATCTGTTTGGGCGATAGGCAAACTGAAGAGGGTCCAAAGTATCCGGGATGGAGGAGCAAATGACGTTTTTAACAAGTCCCTCAAAGACCTTCATGACTATTGATGTGAGGGCAACTGAACGATTCAGACAAGAGCGTTTATTGTTCTTAGGCACAGGGATAATGACAGATTTTTTGAATGAGGAGGGAACCACCGATGTAGCAAGGGACTTATTAAAAATGGAATGTAAACAAACCAGCAAGCTGATCAGCGCAGGACCGCAGAACACGGCCAGAAATCCCATCAGGTCCAGCTGCTTTCCTTACATTCACTCGCTTTAGTGCCCTCCGAACCTCGTCCTCCAACACGGTGATCGCATGATGATTGCTGCTCTGACTGCTGCTTCCTGACGCGCTGATCGGCTGTCACGGTAGGAAATCCATTGTTTCCTCCGTGTCATGTTTTGTGTTTGTATTTGTACTCACGTAGTCTCCATGTGCTCGTTTGGTTGATTGTTGTCACCTGGGTGTTGATTGTCTCGCTCCAGCTGATCTTCATCCTCACTCAGCTACTTATACTCACTCATCTCTCTGTCTGTTGTCAGATCCTCATTCATGTTTCAGCGTCTCTGTTGGATTACAGTCTCTCGTGTTCGTGTACTGGATTGTGTTCGTGAGGTCGTCTTCGTGTGAGTGTTCCGGTCTGTTTCTGGGTTCTTCCATTGACCGTCATCACATTCATCCACCGACTTCACCATCCAGCACTTCTCACGCCACTGTAGACCTTCCGTCACCATTGCCCACATCCTGGACTGAGTCTTCATCTTTCATTTTGCTGTATTTTCTACCATCCTCAATAAACATTCTCTGATTGCCTGCATTTGCTTCCTCCTCTCTTACGTGCCGTCACAGTAGGATCTGACCATCATGGAAGCAGCAGGCGATCGCTCCCCATCTCATCTGGAGGAATTTCTGCAGAGAGCCGTTGGTCGTATGGATCGCCAAGACAAGGCGATAGATGAGATGGGTCGAGCTTTCCAAGCAATGGTGACGAAGGTGTCCGAGCTCGCTCTCCAGGCTCAACATCAACAACAACCGCCACCCGCTGCGCCTCCCACGCCACCCACACCGCCGATCGTCTCCGGAGGGATTTCCCAGTCCGAACCACGCCTCCCCATTCCAGAGAAATATGCGGGTGAGCCTAAGTTTTGTCGATCATTTCTGTCACATTGTTCTCTGCACTTCGCCTTGCAGCCCCGCACGTTTACCACCGAGGAGATGAAGGTGGCATTCGTCTTGTCACTACTGACGGGGAGGGCTGCCCTCTGGGGGACGGCGGTGTGGGAGAACCAAGACAGCTGCTGAGCCTCATTCCACGCCCTTTCGGAGGAGATGAGACGGGTCTTCGACCGCTCCGTCGCCGGGAGGGAGGCGGCTAGACTTCTCACGGACCTACGTCAGGAAGACAGGTCCGTATCTGACTATGCGATCGAGTTCCGCACCCTGGCGGCGGAGTGTAAGTGGAACGAAGAGGCGCAGTGGGATCACTTCCTGCATGGGTTGGCTGACCGCATCCAACAGGAGATCCGCGCCGCTGAACTCCCCACTTCTCTCAATGGTCTGATTGACTTCGCCATCAGAAAAGACAACCGACTCGACCAAGCCGACAGACGGAGGGGGAGAGCAGTTCTCGCGACCAGACCGGAAGCTCAGCGTCAGCGCTCAGAAGTTGCAGTCAGCCCACCTGGAGATCCTGAACCCATGCAGGTGGGGTGAGCTCGGCTCTCCCGGGAGGAGAGGATCAGGCGGAGATCCCTGGGACTGTGTTTGTACTGTGGCAGCCAAGAACATCACATCCAGCGCTGTCCGGTAAAAGACCAAGCCCGATAGTAAAACTGAGGCTACTATCGGGTGGGATCTCTGCCAAGAAGACCTCATCTACATCGACACTCCTTCCGGTGAGTCTACGGTGGTCCACCCACGCACTCAATCATCACGCTTTGTTGGATTCTGGGGCCGAGGGTAGTTTCATGGACTTCAAGTTTGCTAGTAAGCTCAACATTCCTCTCACCTCCCTCAAACACCCCATTGCACCTTTTGCACTCAACGGACACAGACTGCCTGTCATCACACAGACCACTCTACCGGTTTCTCTCATCACAGCTGGTAACCATACGGAGGAGATTTCATTCTTCATCACGGACTCACCTCTATCCCCCATTGTTCTCGGTCACACCTGGCTCCATAAACACAACCCCAGGATCGATTGGCGTCTCGGATCTGTGGTTAGCTGGAGCAAGGAATGTCATTTGTCTTGTCTTTTGTCTGCTGGTGTTAATGTTTCTGAGTCTGTGTTTCAGGGGGAAGCAGTGGATTTGGCTAACGTGCCCGCGGAGTACCACGACCTGAAGGAGGTGTTCAGTAAGTCTCGGGCTGATTCTCTTCCTCCTCATCGTCCCTATGACTGTGCGATAGAGTTATTGCCAGGTACTTCTCCGCCTAAGGGCAAGTTATATTCTTTGTCTATTCCAGAGACGGCGGCCATGGAGAAATATATATCCAGTTCTCTAGCAACGGGGTTCATCCGCTCTTCTTCTTCTCCAGCGGGGGCGGGGTTCTTTTTTGTGGGAAAGAAGGACGGATCCTTGCAACCATGCATAGACTACCGAGGGTTGAACAGCATAACGGTAAAGAATACCTATCCTTTGCCGCTTATGTCTTCAGCTTTTGAGAGGTTGCAGGGAGCGTCCGTTTTCACTAAATTGGACTTACGTAATGCTTATCATTTGGTCCGCATCAGGGAGGGGGATGAGTGGAAGACTGCCTTTAACACCCCTAGAGGCCATTTTGAGTATTGCGTCATGCCTTTCGGGCTAACCAACTCGCCGGCAGTCTTCCAAGCACTTGTTAATGACGTGTTGCGAGACATGGTCGATCTGTTCATATATGTTTACCTGGATGACATATTGATTTTTTCTTCGTCTCTCCAGGAACACGTGCAACACGTACGACGAGTGCTTCTGCGGTTGCTAGAGAATGGATTGTTTGTCAAGGCGGAGAAATGCGTTTTTCATGCACAGTCTGTTTCTTTTCTAGGACACATCATTTCGACTGAGGGTGTTCGCATGGACCCTGAGAAGGTTAAGGCTGTGGCAGATTGGCCATCCCCAGAGTCTCGCAAGGCCCTGCAGAGATTTCTGGGGTTCGCCAATTTTTACCGGCGTTTCATTCGCAATTTCAGTCAACTAGCCGCGCCTCTGACCGCTTTGACCTCCCCTAGATTGACGTTCAGGTGGTCAGACGCAGCCGAGGCTGCGTTTGCCAAACTGAAGAGCTGCTTTGTTTCTGCTCCCATTCTCGTCACCCCTGATCGCTCACGTCAATTCATAGTGGAGGTCGACGCGTCAGAGGTGGGGGTAGGAGCAGTGTTGTCCCAGCGCGCATCCTCAGACGGAAAGGTGCATCCTTGCGCGTATTATTCTCACCGTTTATCCCCTGCGGAGGTTAATTATGACATTGGTAATCGAGAGTTGTTGGCAGTCAAACTTGCACTGGAAGAATGGCGTCACTGGCTTGAAGGGTCGGGTGTACCCTTCATTGTATGGACGGACCATAAGAATCTCGAATACATTAGAACCGCCAAAAGACTTAACTCCAGGCAGGCTCGGTGGGCATTGTTTTTCGGTCGTTTCGATTTTACACTTTCTTACCGGCCGGGTTCCAAAAACATCAAACCTGATGCTTTATCCCGTCTTTTTGAGCGTTCCGATCGTACTGCTACTCCCGAGCCCATTTTACCGGGGACCATCATTATCTCCGCGCTCAGATGGGAGGTCGAATCGAAGGTTTTGACTGCCTTAGAAGGGGTAACGCCCCCGGCTCGTTGCCCACCGAACCGATTGTTTGTGCCGGAGGGGTTACGGTCAGACGTTCTCCAGTGGGGTCATTGTTCCAGTGTTGCTTGTCACCCAGGGGTTAGTAGAACTAGGTTTTCTAGTCATGCAACGATTTTGGTGGCCTGGTATGGCTCGTGACGTCCACGACTTCGTCTTGGCTTGTTCGGTTTGCGCTATTGGTAAGACTTCCAATCGACCTCCAGATGGGTTACTCTTACCGCTGTCTGTCCCTTCGAGACCCTGGTCCCACATTTCGCTAGATTTCATTACCGCCCTCCCGCCCTCTAAGGGCAATATGGTGATTTTAACCGTAGTGGACCGGTTCTCGAAGACGACTCATTTCATTCCCTTGCCCAAATTACCATCAGCCAAGGAAACAGCGGTAGCTGTCATTGACCACGTCTTCCGTATACATGGCCTTCCGACAGACGTGGTTTCTGACAGGGGTCCCCAATTTGTGTCCAGATTTTGGCGAGAGTTCTGTAAATTGTTAGGAGCGACTGTTAGTCTTTCTTCCGGGTTCCATCCCCAGAGCAATGGTCAAACCGAGCGAGCCAATCAGGATGTCGAAAGGGTTTTGCGATGTTTGGCTTCCAAGAATCCTTCGTCCTGGTGTCAGCAACTCTCAATTGTGGAGTACGCACACAATTCTTTGCCAGTGTCATCTACGGGCATGTCTCCATTTAAGTGTAGTTTAGGGTACCAACCACCTAATTTTGTCAGTACGGAATCCGAGGTTTCGGTCCCCTCCGCACACGCACTAGTCCAAAGGTGTCACCGCACCTGGACCAGAGCTCGCAGAGCTCTGCTCCAGGCTAGGTCGCGCACCAAGGCTAAGGCCGATCGCCACCGGTCGAAGCCTCCCCGTTACGTCGTCGGTCAAAGAGTGTGGCTTTCTACCCAGAATATTCCTATGCGTTCCGTTTCAAACAAACTTGCTCCCAAATTTATTGGCCCGTTTTCTATTACCAAAATTATTAATCCGGTAACCGTGCGTCTTCGCCCATGTGTCCAAAATTAAATCGGTGATTTTTTCCCGTCTTAATCCGCCTGCCCCGGTCCCCCCCCCCCCCCGCCTCGTATCGTTAATGGGGAAACCACCTATTCGGTAAATCGTATTCTGGACTCTAGACGGAGGGGACGCGGATTTCAGTACTTGGTGGATTGGGAAGGTTACGGTCCGGAGGAGAGAAGGTGGGTTCCTGCTCGGGATATACTGGATCACCACCTTATAGATGATTACAATCTACAGGTAAGGCAGGCTGGGAACGTCAGGTGACGTCCTAGGGGAGGGGGTACTGTCACGGTAGGAAATCCATGGTTTCATCCGTGTCATGTTTTGTGTTTGTATTTGTACTCACGTAGTCTCCATGTGCTCGTTTGGTTGATTGTTGTCACCTGGGTGTTGATTGTCTCGCTCCAGCTGATCCTCATCCCCACTCAGCTACTTATACTCACTCATCTCTCTGTCTGTTGTCAGATCCTCATTCATGTTTCAGCGTCTCTGTTGGATTACAGTCTCTCGTGTTCATGTACTGGATTGTGTTCGTGAGGTCGTCTTCGTGTGAGTGTTCCGGTCTGTTTCTGGGTTCTTCCATTGACCGTCATCACATTCATCCACCGACTTCACCATCCAGCACTTCTCACGCCACTGTAGACCTTCCGTCACCATTGCCCACATCCTGGACTGAGTCTTCATCTTTCATTTTGCTGTATTTTCTACCATCCTCAATAAACATTCTCTGATTGCCTGCATTTGCTTCCTCCTCTCTTACGTGCCGTCACATCGGCAGACTCACACTGCTTAGATTGCTTTCAAAGCGGCCATAAAAAGTGTTTAGCTCGTCAGCCAGCGACGGTTCTGCTCTCACCTCTGCAGAGGATTTATTTCCAAAGGCACAGATGGTCCTTAGTCCTTGCCACATGCGTCGGGAGTCATTTAGCTGGAAATGTGACTCTATGTGTACCCTGCATCTGTATTTGGCGGCTCTTACTGCGCGTCGGAGAGCATAGCACGATGCTTTGTACTCGCTCATGTTTCCTGACAGAAGACCGGCGTTGTAAGCAGCAGTGCGTTTGTTTACTGCTGCACGGATTGATCTGTCCACCCACGGTTTCTGATGAGAGAATTTCCTTATAGTTACTGTATCCGTAGCTTGTTTGGCTGTGTTTACAAAGCTTAATGCTACATCCGTGAACTCGCTGACGTCAGATGAACTTGCGCGAAACATGTCCTGGTCTACGTAGCTTGTTTGGCTAGCGTGTTTACAAAGCTTAATGCTACATCCATGATGTTAATGCTACATCCATCAAGAGCAGCTTGTAGCATTGCTTCTGATTAGGCGGACCATCGCGTCACCACCCTCTGCACCGGGGGATCTTGAATGAGCCATTGTTTATATTCCGGTGTGAGGAAAATGGCGGCATGGTCCGATTTGCCGAAAGCCGGTAGTGGGCGAGCTTTGTAGGCATTCTTAAACTGAGTGTAGCAATGATCCAGTATATTCGGTCCTCTGGTTGGACAGGATACATGTTGATAAAAATTGGTCCCCAGCGATGATAATTGCAGCGTCAGGATGTTTGTTGACGTTGCCGCTGAGCGCATCGTGAAGCCCAGACAAAGCCAAACCAGTGTCAGCAGTTATGATGATCGATGAAAACTCCCTAGGCAGATAGAATGGGTGGCACATAATGGATAAATGTTCCAGATGAGGCGAGCAGGAGCGCGATAGAGTGGAGAGATTCCTGGGGTCACACCATTTCTTGTTAATCATGAAACACACTCCTCCGCTTTTGGATTTGCCGGCCTCGGCTGTCCTGTCCATCCGTAAAAAACAGAGAAGTTTTCAGACGGCGTTACAGCAGCGTCCAGGACCAAGGGCGTGAGCCACGTTTCAGACAAACAAAGGATGTTCAATTCAATTCAATTCAAGTTTATTTGTATAGCGCTTTTTACAATACAAATCGTTACAAAGCAACTTTACAGAAAATTATGTTTCTACAATATTTAGTAGTAGCTAGTAGTTTGTGCACATTTGACAGGATTTTAGAAAAAATAAAAAAAATAATAATAATAATAATACAAGACGTAGTCAGCTAGACGATGAACTATCAATATTATTAATTAAGTTATTATATGATGCAGTCACACATGTAGCAATAATTGTTAGTTCTGTTTGTTGATTCAGGGTTAGCATCATCTGAGGTCCTCTGAGGGTCAGCATCATCTCTTCTCAGGTGTTCTGGATCCAGACTGGAGCTTGTGTAAATCCCGTGGCGAAACATAGAAACAAAATAGATACATCATTAGCATAGCTGCTGATCCAACAAAGTAAAATTAGTTTAACCCAAGCTAATGAATAAAAATGCACCTTTGATCAGATGCAACTACACTCACAATTTAAAAGATACATTATTCGTATGCTTGGCGAAAGAGATGTGTTTTTAATCTAGATTTAAACAGAGAGAGTGTGTCTGAACCCCGAACATTATCAGGAAGGCTATTCCAGAGTTTGGGAGCCAAATGTGAGAAAGCTCTACCTCCTTTAGTGGACTTTGCTATCCTAGGAACTACCAAAAGTCCAGCGTTTTGTGACCTTAGGGTGCGTGATGGGTTGTAGCGTGGTAGAAGGCTAGTTAGGTATGCAGGAGCTAAAACATTTAGGGCCTTATAGGTAAGTAATGATAATTTGTAACTGATACGGAACTTAATAGGTAGCCAGTGCAGAGACTGTAAAATTGGGGTAATATGATCATATTTTCTTGACCTCGTAAGGACTCTAGCTGCTGCATTTTGGACTACCTGTAGCTTGTTTATTGACGAAGCAGGACAACCACCTAGAAGTGCATTACAATAGTCCAGTCTAGAGGTCATGAATGCATGAACTAGCTTTTCTGCATCAGAAACAGATAACATGTTCCGTAGCTTGGCAATGTTACTAAGATGGAAGAATGCAGTTTTTGTAACATTGGAAATATGATTTTCAAAAGACAAATTGCTGTCTAATATAACACCCAGATTTCTGACTGTAGTGGAAGTAACAGTACATCCGTCTAGTTGCAGATTGTAATCTACAAGATTCTGTGTAGTGTTTTTTGGTCCAATAATTAGTATCTCTGTCTTATCCGAATTTAATTGGAGAAAATTATTTGTCATCCAATCTTTTACATTTTTAACACACTCTGTTAGCTTAGATAATTGGGAAGTTTCATCTGGTCTCGTTGAGATATATAGCTGAGTATCATCAGCATAACAGTGGAAGCTAATTCCGTATTTTCTAATAATATTACCAAGGGGCAACATGTATATTGAAAATAGAAGGGGACCTAGGACGGATCCTTGTGGCACTCCATATTTTACTGATGATAAATGAGATGACTCCCCATTTAAGTAAACAAAATGGTAGCGATCGGACAGGTAGGATCTAAACCATCTTAGAGCCTGCCCTTGAATACCTGTATAGTTATGTAATCGATCTATGAGTATGTCATGATCTATGGTGTCGAACGCAGCACTAAGATCAAGTAAGACTAGAAATGAGATGCAGCCTTGATCTGACGCAAGGAGCAGGTCATTTGTAATTTTAACAATTGCAGTTTCTATGCTATGGTGGGGCCTAAAACCTGACTGAAATTCTTCATACATATCATTTTTATGCAGGAAGGTGCTCAATTGAGCAGACACAACTTTTTCTAAAATTTTAGACATAAATGGAAGATTTGAAATAGGCCTATAATTTGCCAGTACACTAGGATCTAGTTTTGGTTTCTTAATAAGAGGCTTGATAACCACCAGCTTGAATGGTTTTGGGATGTGACCTAACGATAACGATGAGTTAATGATATTGAGAAGCGGTTTTTCGGCTACAGGTAACAGCTCTTTCAGTAATTTAGTGGGTACAGGATCTAATAAACATGTTGTTGGTTTAGATACAGTGATAAGTTTATTTAGTTCTTCCTGTCCTATATTTGTAAAGCACTGCAGTTTATCTTTGGGTGCGATGGATGAAACTGAAGTGTTAGACGCTGTAGAATCTACATTCGCTATTGTATTTCTAATGTTATCTATTTTATCAGTGAAGAAATTCATAAAGTCATTACTATTTAACGTTGGTGGAATATTTGAATCAGGTGGCGTCTGGTAATTTGTTAATTTAGCCACTGTGCTAAATAAAAACCTTGGATTGTTTTGGTTATTTTCAATGAGTTTGTGTATATGCTCTGCCCTAGCAGTTTTTAGAGCCTGTCTATAGCTGGACATACTGTTTTTCCATGCAATTCTAAAAACTTCTAAGTTAGTTTTTCTCCATTTGCGTTCAAGACTACGAGTTACTTTCTTGAGAGAGTGAGTATTACTGTTATACCAGGGTACAGTACGTTTTTCTCTAACCTTTTTCAATTTGATCGGGGCAACAGCTTCTAATGTATTAGAGAAAATAGTGCCCATGTTGTCAGTAATTTCGTCTAATTCATGTGTATTTTTGGATACAAATACCAGTTGAGATAGATCAGGCAGGTTATTTGCGAATATTTCTTTGGTGGCTGGAACAATAGTTCTGCTCAGATGGTATCGCTGAGACATATAGTTAATATCAGTTATACGCAGCATGCACGATACAAGGAAATGGTCTGTAATATCATCACTGAGATACAATATCTATAGCAGTAAGATCGATTCCATGAGATATAATTAAATCTAGTGTATGATTAAAACGATGAGTGGGCCCGGTGACATTTTGCTTGACTCCAAAGGAGTTTATTAGGTCAGTAAACGCAAGTCCTAATGTATAATTTGTATTATCAACGTGAATATTAAAATCTCCCATGATTAGCGCCTTATCAACTGTAACTAGAAGGTCTGAGAGGAAATCTGCAAATTCTTTTAGGAATTCTGGATGTTACAGTCCCTAATGTCCCGTTTGAAACTTCCTGGCTCTAAGATCGTCCATCTTATTCTCCAGAGACTGAACATTGGCGAGCAGAATGCTCGGTAAAGGAGGGCTGTGTGCTCTTTTCCTCAGTCTGTTGAGAATCCCAGCACGTTTCCCGCGGTGTTTCTTGATCCGTCGCCTCGGGTGGTTATTCAGGTGGCCATAGTTCATCTCAGCGTTCTGGAGAATCTCAGATGGCCACGATGGGTTGGAGGATAAATTGTCCTGAAACAGGTCAGTGAAGCAGTGTCCAATGTCCAAAAGTGTTTCTTTATCATATAGAGTGCAAGTGCCCTAGGTTTTCTGGGAAATCAAAGGATTGGGTCGAAGAGGCCCGACACCATCTGTCTATGCATCCAGTGTCATGTACTGAGCAGGCTTAGGCTATTTTTGATTTGCTGGATGGTAAAGCTAGGACAGAGGTTTGGTTTCTCTGGGTTAGACTCAGAACTGTGGCAATGCCTCCAGAATATTCAGTTTCTTGCACAGGCCAATCATTTCGCTTTATAAGACCTCAGTATATTCAGATGTCACAGGTATTGATTTTCTATTGCCTGATATGCTTTTTTGATTCTCAGGGTGCCTTTAGCCATTGACTTGCATTTTATGAATCACCAAAGAGCTAAGAACGGTACATATTTGATTACCTGAGGGTAAGTAAATTAACAGTGGATTTTCATTTTTCGATGGACTGTCCATTTCAATCCTGTTTACTTTCATATGTATTTTACCCATATATCAGTTAGAATGTTTTGTTTTAGTTTTTATTAGGCTGTCATAAACTTGCACTGTAATGTAAAGAAAAGAAAGTTCTGTCAGGGCCAGTATCATCAAAATGATTGACACTTAGCATACAGTTTAGATTGGTGTTATGGTTCTGTTCTGGGCAAAAACTCCCCGTCATGAATGAGCATGGAAATTCATATGTTTAAGTGTAGCAATATTATTCCAGATAAAAGGAGTCTGATTCAAAAAGAATATAAGAAAGCCAAGTTCTGACTGGTGAAAGGAGGATTTGGGGATGGAGGAGGGTAATTTACTCCTGATCAAATTATTTCTGTGATGCAGCTGAATTTTCTGTGTCATTACTCCAGCCTTCAGTGTCACATGATCTACAGAGATCTACTGTACATTTACATTTAGTTATTTAGCAGACGCTTTTATCCAAAGCGAATTACAAAAAAATATATATATATAATAATAAGCATGTAATTAATTTAACACTCATAAACCTGAAACACTTTAGAAAACTGTTCCATCATGGTGAATAATCACCAGGAACAAATAAGTTATGCAATATTAAGACTTAAGTAACTAATATTAAGTAACAAGAATCTCTGATTAATGAATTAGTAATTTATAGAGCTTAGTTCAATGTGGTAGTTCACTGTTAGCTAGTATTTTTTCATACCTCCCACAGAACTACTAGGAACTATTTTATAAAGGTTAATAATATGAACCAATCTGTGTATCAGTATGTATAATTAATTTTAAATTAATGTGTAGAGTATTTATCATTAATTGTAATAATATGTGAAGTTCATGGTAACCCACCAGTAATGACTTAAGTGTATTATCTAATCCTTCAGAAGGGATTACCAACACTGTAAAAAATGTACTGTAGAATTTACAGGATTCTACTCGCAAAAAAGTTGCCAATAAAATCCTGTAAATACCCCTAAATACAATATGATGTTGTAATAATTTAACAATAAAACTGCTTTAAATAATAATTTTAACAGTAAACTATAAAATACTGATATACATGCATAATCATTAGCTCTATCTTAATACATTTAAAAAATAAATAAAAATGAATAAAGTCAATGATGTTGCAAATAAGTATTTATTAAAACTGGCAGAAAGACATTGCAAGGCTTTTACTGTTAAAATAAAAATTTCAGTCTTTCAACAGATTAAATATTATCATAAAAATAGCATAGCATTACAAATAACTACAAATACATGTTAAAAAAATAAGCCATACTCAGAGTAGAACATTAACTTTCTTTAAATATAAAGGTCAATCAACAGAATTTGTATAATTTTTGTATAAAAATCAAAAAGTTTTAAAGAAAATGATTAAAATAAAATGCTGGAATCAACATTAAATCACAAATTCTGTTGTTTGAGCTTATGTTCTATTAAATTAAGAATATTCCTGCAAAAGACAATTTAATAAATACATACTGAAAGTCCATCAACTTTCTGAGACGAGCACACACACGAGGGTTGTCCCTCTTCTCTGAGACTTTTCCACTTGTTTTGCCTCTATGTGTCCGTCTAGTATCCAGTGAGTGTTGTGATTCCAAGAAAACATCTGCACATAAAAACAAGCAAAAGCATCAGGATAAAGTTAAGTATTGAATGAAACTAGCTCAATAAAATAAATGTCAAAATGCCACTTATACAATACAATCAGCATTTACCAGTACTCCACCCCAAAATGAAAATATTGTCATTAATCACTTACCTTCATGTCGTTCCTAACCCGTAAAAGCTTAGTTCGTCTTCGGAACACAATTTAAGATATTATGGATGCAACCAGGAAGATTCTGACCATCCCACTGACTGCCAAGTAAATACAACTGTCAAGGCCCAGAAAAGTATGAAAGACATCATCAGAATAGTCCATCAGTGGTTCAACAGTAACATTATGAAGCGACGACAATACTTTTTGTGTGCAAAGAAAACTAAAATAACGATTAATTCAACAATTCACCTCCTCTATGCATCAGTGTAGTGCCATTTTGGAGAGTATCTGTTGAACTGCAGCCGCTGTTCTGTGTCATCTGGGTCACATGGACACGCTTTTCTATGTTTATTTATGCTTTGATTTGAACGAAAACAAAAAGAACGTCTTTGTTGAATAAAGTTGTATTTTTTGTTTTCTTTGCAAACAAAAAGTATTCTAGTAGCTTCGTAAAATTACAGTTGAACCACTGATGGCAGATGGACTATTCTGACTATGCTTTTCATACTTTTCTGGGCTTAGACATTGTTAATTGTTTGGCTGTCAGTGGGACAGACCGGGCCTCCTGGTTCTTATTCAAAATATCTTAAATTGTGTTCTGAAGACGAACAAAGCTTTTACGGGTTTGAAACGACATTAATCACTGTTTATCACGTTAACAGTGATTAATGACTAAATTGTCAGAGAGGATCCAGGGCTGGTAGTGCCATCAAAATTTGATTGATGAGGGTCATAAAAGCCATCTGTTCTGGACACCTGTTAGTACACCCCCTCACCTCCCTGTACACCCCGGTGACCTAGATATGAACTTACGAACCTAAGAAGGAATTTCGGTGAGGGAGGGGAAAATGTGTTGGGATCTATGTGCTTTTTTGTTAAACTCTGAAAAGGGCGAAATCATGAAAATGGTATAAGGGAAGTTTTTATTAAGGTTTTAAGTACACAGTGCATTTCAAGAAAAAGGTTATAAACACATACGAAATGGAAACGATGTAATGATCGTTTTCGTAGTTGGAAAAGTGTAAAACGTTGTTAAAGTTGTAACAAATTAAAAAAAACTAGGTTACTGGTTATTTATCTAAAACAACTAAACAATTCAAAAACGAACAGATATGTTTTCGTTAAGCAACACGCGAAAAAGATGTGAGAGCTTGTAGTATTACAATTTAAAAAGGTGTTTTGTTACCAGCTAGAAAAGAAAGCATTTATCACTTATACCTTACCTCAAAACTAAAAAAGAAACGAATGTAAAGCGGCGATACAAACCAGAAACTTGGTGTTTTGTCACAATGTGAGAAAAAGTTCAAACAAAAGAAAAAAGATGGAAGGCATCTACGCTGATCTCAAAGAAAATACATCGGACCCCGTCTTTAAAACACCAGCACAAGATACTTGTCAAAACTATGCAATACTTTACCACTAATTATCATTTTAAAAATCGAGAGTGTTACTGACAGAGAGTAAAAAAAAAAAAAAGAAAAAAGATCTCACAGCAAAGTGTTACGACGTCTCCGGTAACGTTAGATCGACTCAAACTGAAAAAAGAAACGAATGTAAAGAAACGATACAAACCAGAAAACTATGCGTTTGTCATAATGTGAGAAAAAGTTAAAACAAAAGAAAAAAGATGGAAGCCATCTACGCTGATCTCAAAGAAAATACATCGGACCCCTTCTTTAAAACACCAGCACAAGATACGTGTCAAAACTATGCTATTCTTTACCACTAACTACAACTTTAAAAATCTAGACTATTACTGACAGAGAGTTAAACGAAAGAAAAAGATCCTCCAGCAGAGTTTGCGAAGCCTCCGGTAAAACGACCTCACAGCACCGCTGACACACTCAGAATGCTTACGTCCGGTCCCACTCAAACCACTCCTTCTTCATCTTTCACGCAAAGCTTTAGGTGCATTTACCGCCACCTTCAGGGCAGGAGTGTGGAGCATTGACCTTAATGAAAACTAACTAAAACATTAAGAGATAAAAGAAATACAAAAATAAAATGAATGATAATAATAATAAACTTAGTAGTGATTCTTTAAATCCTGTTTATCAACTCTTTGACATACTTAATCATTGAAACATTTCTATAGTCACATCTTTATTTAACATTTTCTAAAATGAGATCTGATTTATTTCTATAATAAGTGCTTGCGTAAGTTGTAATCTTTCCTTGTCATATCTTTTACATTTTATTAAAATAGGTTCAACTGATTCAGGAAGATCACATTTAACACAAAGTCCAGACACATGTTTTTCCTCTTATAAATAATGACTGATTAAGGAGTAGAAAAGAGCTTGATAGAGTGGAAACCTGTCAACAGTAGGCTCATGAAGATAAGGCTAAGGGGGAAGCAAATTAACACAACTATCATCCAGTGCTATGCTCCAACAAATGACAGCGATGACACTAGGAAGGATGAATTCTACGAACAACTGCAGGCTGTACTGGAAACTACACCCAGACATGACATGAGGATAGTGATGGGGGACCTAAACGCCAAAATGGGAAACAACAACACAGAACACGACAGGGCGATGGGAAGGGAAGGCTGTGGTGTCATGAATGAAAATGGGGAGAGGTTAGCAGAGTTTTGCACCATGCATGACCTCGTCATTGGGGGAACCTTGTTCCAACACAAGGTCATTCACAAACTAACATGGCACTCTCCAAACGGAAAGGATCAAAATCAAATAGATCATCTCATGATAAATGGCACATGGAGACGCTCTTTACTTGATGTTAAGGTCAAACGAGGAGCAGACGTTGGTAGTGATCACCACCTAGTCACAGCTGTGCTGAGAATAAAGCTTAAGAAAACAGGAAGCAGAAAAACAGCCAGAAAGCAATTTGATGTCGGAAAGCTAAATGACACAAAGGTCAGAGGTTATTTTGTGCTACAACTAAAGAACAGATTTCAAGCATTAGCAGATATGTTGGATCATACAGAGCCAAAATCAGATGATATCAACACCATGTGGGAACAGATCAAAACAACCTATGTGAAGACCAGTGAAGCCTGTCTTGGATACAAGCACAAGGAAAAGAAGAAATGGTTAAGTGATGACACATGGCAAACTGTAGAAAATAGAAGGGCCTTAAAGAAGAAAGTAAATGAGGCAAAGTCTGAACGGCTTAAAGAAAAATACAGGAAACAATACCAAGAAACAAACAAAGTAGTGCGAAGGAAAGCTAGAGCAGACAAGCGGGCATATCTAGAAAATCTTGCAAGTCAAGCAGAAGAGGCAGCTAGGAAAGGGGAGCAAGGAAAAGTCTACAAGATCACTAAAATAGTGAGTGGCAAACACAGACGAACAACTGAAGCACCAATAGTAGACAAAAAGGGTCAGCTATTGACAACTGAGTCACAACAAGAAGCCCGATGGGCAGAGCACTTTCAGGAAGTTCTAAACAGACCACCACCCACAACAGAACCAAATATCCAGCATGCAGAGAATGACCTGGACATTAGCATTGAACCACCAACAAAGGAAGAAATTGTCTCAGCCATTAAATCCCAAAAAATGGAAAAGCCCCTGGCCAAGATAACCTGAATGCAGAGCTTTTTAAAGCAGACCCAGATCTCGCCTCCAAAATACTTCAACCACTATTCAAAACCATCTGGGAGGGAAAAGAAATACCTGATGACTGGTCAGAAGGAATTATCATAAAGATACCAAAGAAGGGCAACTTGAGAGATTGTAATAAATGGCGCGGAATTACACTCCTATCGATACCAAGCAAAATCATGGCAAAAATCATTGAGCAGCGTCTTACAGAGGCAGTGGATAAGAAACTCAGGAATGAACAGGCAGGATTCCGTAAGGGGAGGGGCTGTATTGATCAAATATTTGCACTTCGTAACATCATAGAACAATGCACAGAATGGCAGAGGCAAATATACATCAATTTTATCGACTTTGAAAAGGCATTCGATAGTATACACCGAGAAGGCCTCTGGAACATCTTAAGGTTGTATGGAATTCCACAACACATAGTGGACCTCATCAAGACCTTCTATGCCAACTTTAAATGCCGAGTGGGAAGCAGTAGCCTGGTGTTCCAGGTAAAGACAGGAGTCAGACAAGGATGTGTGATGTCAGCATTGCTCTTTAACATCGTTATCGACTGGGTGATGCGCCGCACAACAGAAGACCAAACAAGAGGTATACGATGGACCCTCTTCTCAGCATTGGAAGACCTTGATTTTGCTGATGATCTGGCTCTTGTCTCACACACTCACCAACACATGCAAGAGAAAACATCACGTCTCAGCTACTTTGCACAGCAAGTTGGCTTGAAAATAAACCAGAAAAAATCTGAAGTGATGGCGCTAAACATCTCAGATCCATTACCAATACATGTAAATGGAGAAGCTCTATTAACAACAAATGAGTTTACCTATCTTGGGAGTATTGTAAGATATGATGGGGGTGCACATAATGACATTAAAAATAGAATAAACAAAGCCAGAAATGCATTCAGAATGCTAAACAACATCTGGAAGTCTCAGCAATACAGAAACAAGACAAAACTCAAATTATATCAGAGCTGCGTTCTATCCACTCTTCTGTATGGCGCAGAATGCTGGAGAATGACAGAAAATGACATACGTCAACTGTCAGTCTTCCACACAAGGCGTCTGAGAAGAATCTGTCGGATTTTTTGGCCAAGCAAGATATCAAACAAGGATCTGTTAACAAGATATCAACAAGACAGCATGGCAAACATCATAACAAAGCGGCGCTGGAACTGGATTGGACATGTTTTGAGAAGAGAACACGACAGTATCCCAAGAGTAGCCCTTCATTGGACACCCGAAGGCAGAAGAAAGAGAGGACGACCCAAGATCACCTGGCGTCGCACAGTAGAGGAAGAAATTAAATCTATGAACCTGACATGGGGAGATATCCAGAAAAAAGCCCAGAATCGACCAGAGTGGAGAACCTTCGTTGCTGCCCTACATGCCAGAAGGCATAATGGGCAGTAAGTAAGTAAGTAAGTGCAATGGATTCAATTCTATGACGAGATCTTCCTTTCTACCCCCAAAATGCTCCTTTCATTTCCAACTGTTCCTTGAATATTATATAAATGTAGTCCTTTATTCTCACCACCCCATTTAATTTGTCACGTATCTTTTTATTTTTTATTTATTTTTTAATTAGTCCTTTTATTTCTAATTTACTCATTGGAGTATTAAATACGATGTCTGACATTTTAATGCTTTTATCTGATCCACTATTCATTACCTTCTATTCCTATATGTGCAGGTATCTATACAAAATAAATATTTGTTTTTGCTTGTATTCTGAACAAACTCTGTAAAATGACTGACAAATTGTCTTGTTGAAGATTCGCCACACTTTAAACTTGATAGTACTGAAAATTATGGAGGGATTTTTGGGTCAAATTATAAACTAAAAGTCTAAAACTAAAAGTCTTAAACCAAAACTAAAAATTTAAATTTGAAACTTAAAGTCCAAGTCGAAAATTAATTTGGTATTTAGGATTGGGCATTTGGTATTTAGGATAGGGCATTTGTATTTAGGATTGGGCATTTTCTATTTAGGGTTGGGCATTTGGTCATTTAGCCATTTAGGATTTAGGATTGGGCATTTGGGGATTTAGGATTGGGAATTTGGTATTTAGGATTGGGCATTTAATCATTTAGCCATTTAGGATTGAGGATTGGGGATTTGGGGATTTAGGATTGGGCATTTGAGGATTGAGGATTGGGGAGTGTATGCAAATTAGGAGGTGTGGCCCAAATACTGGAGGCTGGGTTTGAAATGGCCGGTGCGCAGAGGCACCTTATGGACAGCAGAGGGAGCTTCCAGTCCTAAGGAGCACACTGTAATGAAAGTAATGTAATTGTAATGTAATTCTGTTTCTGTAATGAAACAGAGCGAGTGAGCGGCTTGAGCGAGGACTGTGTGATAACTTCAACTTAATGACAGCTTTGTAACATTTGTGGCCTCAAACACAAAGTCACCAGTGAAATGAGTGCTATTGGTCTGACGACGAGAAAGCAGCAGACAGTGCAGCAGGTAAGATGCTAACATTAGCTACTAGTTATATAAGCTGATATTGCTTACATGCTTTAGTAGGGTATTATTATATTGGGACATGCTGAAAGTGAAAGTGACGTGACATTCAGCCAAGTATGGTGACCCATACTCAGAATTTGTGCTCTGCATTTAACCCATCCGAAGTGCACACACACAGAGCAGTGAACACACACACACACACACACACACTGTGAACACACACCCGGACAAGTGGGCAGCCATTTAAGCTGTTGCGCCTGGGGAGCAGTTGGGGGTTCGATGCCTTGCTCAAGGGCACATAAGTCATGGTATTGAAGGTGGAGAGAGAACTGTACATGCACTCCCCCCACCCACAATTCCTGCCGGCCCGGGACTCAATTGGGAGTCAATTCCTGCCGGCAACCTTTCGATTGGGAGTCCGACTCTCTAACCATTAGGCCACGACTTCCTCATGCTGCCTTGTTTACTGCGGTTAACCCCTCTGACATTAGTAGATATACTCCTTTCACTCCAGTCAGTCCCATATTCTTCACTGACCTGTTGAAGAGCAAAATGGCTATTTTAAAAAGTAAACAGTACAAAATCCAAATAAAAGCCAAGAATCAGAGCGTAAATACAAGCAACTTAAGAATCATTGAACTAATACAGGAACATATATATATATATATATATATATATATATATATATATATATATAAGAACTAAGAGAAGAAAATAAACTACAATACTTGAGAATAAAGTGCCAATGTGTCTGAGTGAGTGAAAAAGTCTAGTGGTGTCTATTGATCCAGTTTTTACAGAATGAGCCATAGCATGGCTGTGACCTAGTGAGCACTTCTGGAAACACTGCAGCAAATCTCTGACCCAAAGCTGTGACACCAAGTGGTCCTTCATGTCAAGGTGAAACGTCTGCAAGAATCATGACAAGTCAGTGGGTGGGTTATATATTGTTATAAGAAAAGTTACTGAAACATGGCCTTAACGGTTCAACAGTCCCCTTTGGTCCTGTTTGACTTCAGGTGAGTAACACAACACTGAACTACAGTGTTAGCTGTGATGGTTAAATCTTTCCACACAAGACAATATGTTAGTGACCCAATGGCGCAGACTGCAAGTGACTAGCATAATATCAGCTGGAAGCAGCAAAGTCACCACATAAACACGTTAAGACGATGTCAGAGCATAATATAGCAATATATTGCGGTCCTTTTTACACTGCACAAAAGCCCTGCTGTTACATCGTCACTGCCTTCATGCTGCCTTTACTGTTTCCTAACCTTGATTTTTTTTTTTTTTTTGTATGCATTGCGTTATATATATATACATACATGACATATGACATCAAAGAGAGTAGACGCTCCTTATGCTTTTGAATCGCTCTCGCAGTACTTTAATGTCATAATCCGATCGGACTTGCAGTGTGCAGCGCCGGTTCAAGTCGAACAAGCCTAATTTATTTTCTCTCACAATCTTAATAAAATGTAAATAGGCTATATAGCAAAAAAAGAAAAAAAAAACATAAACAAGACCATCTAGTGGCAATGTGAAAGGAGTGTATCTACTAATGTCAGAGGGGTTAACCGCAGTTTAAAAAACAAGGCAGCGTGTCCCAATATAATAATACCCTACTAAAGCATGTAAGCAATATCAGCTTATATAACTAGTAGCTAATGTTAGCATCTTACCTGCTGCACTGTCTGCTGCTTTCTCGTCGTCAGACCAATAGCACTCATTTCACTGGTGACTTTGTGTTTGAGGCCACAAATGTTACAAAGCTGTCATTAAGTTGAAGTTATCACACAGTCCTCGCTCAAGCCGCTCACTCGCTCTGTTTCATTACAGAAACAGAATTACATTACAATTACATTACTTTCATTACAGTGTGCTCCTTAGGACTGGAAGCTCCCTCTGCTGTCCATAAGGTGCCTCTGCGCACCGGCCATTTCAAACCCAGCCTCCAGTATTTGGGCCACGCCTCCTAATTTGCATACACTCCCCAATCCTCAATCCTCAAATGCCCAATCCTAAATCCCCAAATCCCCAATCCTCAATCCTAAATGGCTAAATGATTAAATGCCCAATCCTAAATACCAAATTCCCAATCCTAAATCCCCAAATGCCCAATCCTAAATCCTAAATGGCTAAATGACCAAATGCCCAACCCTAAATAGAAAATACCCAATCCTAAATACAAAATGCCCTATCCTAAATACCAAATGCCCAATCCTAAATACCAAATAAATTTTCGACTTGGACTTTAAGTTTCAAATTTAAATTTTTAGTTTTGGTTTAAGACTTTTAGTTTTAGACTTTTAGTTTATAATTTGACCCAAAAATCCCTCCATAGAAAATGAGTCATATGACTAATTTAGGTATATTAATGCGTTCAACCCATTGAAGAGCCAAAAATATGACAATCATTTCTGTAGTATAAACAGACGGATGATTAGATGTTCTTTCAGGTATTCTATACCCACCCACTTGGAACATATGTGTCCTGTTTCAGGATCTTTAGATACATCTATGTATATGAGTTACTTTAAAACTATATGCTCTTTATTTTTCATCTAAACAAAAGTCCTTGATGTTTTATTTTATTTTAATAAGTCAATCACACTTACTTTAGTGGCCTAAATCATTGAATATGTCTTTTATTTTGTCAATATCAACTTCTGGCACGGAATTCTACATTCATAAATGTATGTTTCTCAAAACTCCCCACGTTTGGTGGTATTTAAAGAGGAATTTGTGATGTATTTGGAGACGTTAAAAGGAATGAAATGTCCCAAAGCAGGATTTTTGTATTCTTCATTAAAGGACATTGGTTTTTCTTAATGTGAAAATCTGTTACTCCGCTACTTTTTCGTTCTTTATCTTTTTCTTCAGTGTTGTTCTATTTATTTATTTTACATTTATTTTGTTTTATGATGTACAGAGTGTGAACGAAAATTGAATGTAATCTCAGACCGTATTTGTAAAAAATACCAGTAAAGTACTCCTTTATGTTTTTAATGTTTAAAACTTTGAATAAAAAAGAAATAAAAAAACACCCACAAACACTTCCCCCTAACACTTCCCTAATAACGTTGGTCGCAAAGGTTTAAATGTATGTTAAAAGAATTAAAACAAAGTAACGTTTTTAATAAAAACACATCATTTCTTATTTGATGAAAACATTCTACATGGTTTCAATATTAGACCGATGCTTTTACTTTAAAATTAGGTTAACCTACACGATTTAATTTTTTCATCTCAACAAAAATTCCTTGTTGGAAAAAAGTGCTGTTTTATTTCATTTTAATAAGTCACTCACACATACTTTAGTAGTCTAAATCCTTGAATACGTCTTTTATATTGTCAATATTAACTTCTATCATTGCTATATCGTTGTTATATTAATTAAAACATGCGTTTAGGCATACAAATATTAAACAGGAATGAATTCAAGACAGGCTTTTCTTGCCAAAGAAACTTTAACAACATTACAGGAAAGGCTAAATATTTCATCTCAAGTAGTGCGTAGAAACGCGTCTGGTGTCTGGCATCTGATGTCTGTGTGATTACTGTTACGACCATGTCAGCGAAGATTGTAAAACATCTAAAGGTTTTTGGGGTCCGCAACTCAACTGTAATCTAATTAGTTTTCCGGGGTTCTGGTGTTGTAAATGGTGTGCTGCAGGTCAGCTAAAGTAAAAAAAAAAATTGTGTGTATTCACTGATCAAAGGGTGACAATTTCAACTTTATGGCTTAGGCCTGTGATCGTGAGGTTAGCTGAAAGTTCATTTACTGGTCAAAAGGATGTGAACTCTTTTAACAAGTCAGACCATAGAAAAATGTTGTTTAACAAAATATTGTTAACCTCAACATAGACGTACTGAGAATGCAAACAAGTACACAAACACAACCATACAATCATAAACACACACACACACACACACACAAATGTAAACATACAGAAAACATGAACATGTAACCAAACAAATATAAATATACACTCAAACAAGTACATAAATACACAAGCAAACAAAATAGGTCACAAACACGAAAATGCCTATATTAGATTGAAAAGGAGTTGTCATAAGTTTTTATGGTGTTGTTAACCATGATGTTTAAAATAGTTTTAAAAAAGTATTATTTTTAGCTTTCATGTGGGATTCATGTCAGCACTCAAATGTTTTTAGCAAGAGGTCAGAGTCAGATGAAAATAGATGCGTGAAGAAAAAAAAATGTAAGAGGTTTTTAATGACAGACTAAATGTTTTAGATTGTTTAAAACAATTGAGTTTATGCATTTCTCTTGAATGTGTGTACGGTAACCGTTGCATACATGAAGCAGAATAAATACATAAACTCATAAACGCATTGTGATTGATGTTAAACAATAAAAAAATGACTTCTTTATACATCATAACTTACTTTCTTTTCATAACAATAAACATTCTTATGACTTTTTAAACTGCGAACAACCGGTTCGGTTGGAAAATAAAAAATAAATAAAAACATATTGTGTTACTTAGTTAGAATGCTTATAGTTTGTAGTAAAATCACATATATAAGCTAAAACATTTTTCTTTCAAACCACGCGGTTTTCACACACACACACACACACACACACACACACACACCTCACAAAACTGTCAACAAGGACCTTAAGTTTTTGTTATAACGTTTAGCTGTAGCTGAGACTTTGGTGGAATTATTTTACGTACAGTTTTGGGGAGGTTATAGATCACAAATTACCCCATTTAAAATCTAAAAGTTTAAAAAGTAATGTAACTGATAACATTTGATTACATGTTTTAAGACTTGTAATGTTTTCAACCGTTAATCTTTTGAAACGTGTAAACAGGACGGGGTTAACATTAGAGTACTCAACAACTAATGACCGTCAGACTTTTCAAAATCCTTCATCACTTAAATTAGGATTGTGATCATTTCATTTTAAAACACAACCACCACGAAATCAGATTTGCTTGGAGATTAAATACATATTTAAAAACACAACAAGAAAGTTTAACAGCTATGATACTGTTTTTAAATCAGGTTTTTGCACACCTATGAAGGGAAATGCCATGGCATCTAACAACGGTTGGTAAATCGGTTCAATTTAACAAATAAATATACATCGGCCAAATAGGAAATAAGCATACGTCTTTAACTCATGAAACATCTGACTCATATTTTAGAGTAGTTAAGGTGGTTTATTTAATATATCAATGAAATCTGTAATCTGTAAAAATATTCAGATTTAACATTTTCATAATTAACCGCAATTTAATTATTTTTCTCACTGACTGTAACTGATTACATTTATTTTTAATCAAATTATATAATTTAGCTATATGTAACTAGTTGACCCCCTAACACTGATTATGCGTTCTAACAATAATAGTTGGGGAAAGAGTTCATTACCCTCTTTAACTTAAAAAATGCGTACAATGTCCACAAACAAGGGTTTGCTCTTAAAACAAACCCCAGACACCGACTTGGAAGCACCGTAACAAGTATAGCCATTGCAGAAATTTGTTATAGAGATTCAGTAAGATAAACTCTGGATGCACGATTGACCGACTTACGTTTGCCATATTATTACTTTTTCTAAAGATAAAGACAATTATTTGGTTTCAGGACACACGAATCCTAATGCCCAATGGTTCACAAGATAACATGACAACGGTTGCTCCATTACAGCATAGTCAACCCATTTTAGCCTGTTTTAGCACATGTATATCGTATTATTGTTGAATATAGTCGTTTGGTCTAAATATGTGTTAACGGTTATTTTATTGTTGTTATATGTATTATATGTTTTTGTTTTACAAATTTAATATGTTTAACTAATACCTCATTCAAGCTATGTAGATCTTCAGGTCAGGGAACTACAATACCCATCACACACCTCAGGCTTCAAACATGGCCGTCGTGAATACATACTCATATTGTATGTGGCAACGCTCTAAATCATTGGACATCTGATTAAACGCATACGCAGATAACCTAAATAAAAAGACTCACATTCTTTTCTGTGATCTGTTTTAGTGATGCAAAGTTCGATTCACTTCTGAAAAATTATTTATTTGGACAGTTTGGTTCAATGAACCGATTCATAGGGACCTTAAGTCATTTTCGCAGTTACGTAGTACACTTTTTTTTTCTTCTAACAACTGAAGAGTCATTTTTATTTCTGTGAATCATCTTAATAAATGTAATTGTGTGAACACATATTGTTGGTTATTATCTTTTGTTCATTTAAGTTAATTCTGAATCATCTAAATAAAGTTAACTGTGTGAACACACATTGGTGGTTATTATCTTTTGTTCATTTAAGTTAATGTTGAATCTTCTAAGTAAAGTAAAGTTAACTGTGTGAACACATATTAGCGGTTATTGTCTTTTGTTAATTTAAGTTAATTCTGAATCATCTAAATAAAGTTAACTGTGTGAATGTAACGTTTGATCAGGCTCCAGTCCACCAGAGGGAGCCTTCACCTGAATATTGAACTCTGCCATTTCCTGTTCCTGCCACATCATTTCCTGTCTTGTCATTTCCTGTCACCCTGTATATAAGTCATTTGTTTGCACTGCCATTTTGCGAAGTATTGCCAGTTCACTGCCTTACTAAGCGTTATTTAATTGTTCCATTGTTGATACTTGTTATGATCTTTGCTTTTGCTCTTTTGACTCACGTTTTTGGATTACTGTTTTGGATTTGTCTGCCAGTGGATTGTTTTGCCTGTGTTTTGACCCAAGCCTGATATCTGACCACGAGTTGTGAATATTGTTTGGATTTTATGCTCAGATCCTATAATAAAGACCCGCTTATGGAATCCACTCAGCCTATATCCTCCTTACAGTGAACACACATTGGTGGTTAATATCTTTTGTTCATTTAAGTTAATTCTGAATCTTCTAAGTAAAGTAAAGTTAACTGTGTGAACACACATTAGCGGTTATTGTCTTTTGTTAATTTAAGTTAATTCTGAATCATCTAAAAAAAAGTTAATTGTGTGAACCCATATTGGTGGTTATTATCTTTTGTTCATTTAAGTTAGTGATGTTTGTGTTTGCAGTTTTATGCACAGTGTCTCTGTCGTTGTTTAGCTTAAACATCAGTTTTTAGTCAGTTACAAAAGTGTCAGGCATTAAGTTTTTGTATTTTTAATTCACCTAATTATGACAGAGTTGCAGAAATGAAAATAAGCGTACAAAAATTCATAATGACAAGTACAATATAACCTAAAAACACTATAGCCCCTGCTAAGTATACCTAAAATTTTCTAGAGTGGTGAGATATTTACATTTACTGTACATTTATTTATCTTGCTCTATTCTTTTTTTATTCAATCTGTTTTCTTTTTATTTATTATATTATTTAAAATCCCATGCTACGTGTACTGTGTTAACCTAACTGAGACTTGTTATAGCACTTATATATCATTGCTCTTTTTGTTGTTTTTTGATTGCTTCCACTGTCCTCATCTGTAAGTCGCTTTGGATAAAAGCGTCTGCTAAATGAATAAATGTACAGTAAATGTAAATATCTCACCACTCTAGAAAATGTTAGGTATACTTAGCAGGGGCTATAGTGTTTTTAGGTTATATTGTACTTGTCATTATGAATTTTTGTACACTTATTTTCATTTCTGCATCTTAATGAACACTTACACAATTTGTCTTCGTTTGAGTAGCTAACGTTACTCGACGGTCACATTTAAGTTTTCACCGCTTACACTTTCAAAAACACCCGAAACCTGTAACTCTGTTATAATTAGGTTAGTTAAAAATACAAAAACTTAATGCCTGACACTTTTGTAACTGACTAAAAACTGATGTTTAAGCTAAACAATGACAGAGACACTGTGCATAAAACTGCAAACACAAACATCACTAACTTAAATGAACAAAAGATAATAACCACCAATATGTGTTCTCACAATTAACTTTTTTTTAGATGATTCAGAATTAACTTAAATTAACAAAAGACAATAACCGCTAATATGTGTTCACACAGTTAACTTTACTTTACTTAGAAGATTCAGAATTAACTTAAATGAACAAAAGATATTAACCACCAATGTGTGTTCACACAGTTAACTTTATTTTACTTAAAAGATTCAACATTAACTTAAATGAACAAAAGATAATAACCACCAATGTGTGTTCACACAGTTAACTTTATTTAGATGATTCAGAATTAACTTAAATTAACAAAAGACAATAACCGCTAATATGTGTTCACACAGTTAACTTTACTTTACTTAGAAGATTCAACATTAACTTAAATGAACAAAAGATAATAACCACCAATGTGTGTTCACACAGTTAACTTTATTTAGATGATTCAGAATTAACTTAAATGAACAAAAGATAATAACCAACAATATGTGTTCACACAATTACATTTATTAAGATGATTCACAGAAATAAAAATGACTCTTCAGTTGTTAGAAGAAAAAAAAAGTGTACTACGTAACTGCGAAAATGACTTAAGGTCCCTATGAATCGGTTCATTGAACCAAACTGTCCAAATAAATAATTTTTCAGAAGTGAATCGAACTTTGCATCACTAAAACAGATCACAGAAAAGAATGTGAGTCTTTTTATTTAGGTTATCTGCGTATGCGTTTAATCAGATGTCCAATGATTTAGAGCGTTGCCACATACAATATGAGTATGTATTCACGACGGCCATGTTTGAAGCCTGAGGTGTGTGATGGGTATTGTAGTTCCCTGACCTGAAGATCTACATAGCTTGAATGAGGTATTAGTTAAACATATTAAATTTGTAAAACAAAAACATATAATACATATAACAACAATAAAATAACCGTTAACACATATTTAGACCAAACGACTATATTCAACAATAATACGATATACATGTGCTAAAACAGGCTAAAATGGGTTGACTATGCTGTAATGGAGCAACCGTTGTCATGTTATCTTGTGAACCATTGGGCATTAGGATTCGTGTGTCCTGAAACCAAATAATTGTCTTTATCTTTAGAAAAAGTAATAATATGGCAAACGTAAGTCGGTCAATCGTGCATCCAGAGTTTATCTTACTGAATCTCTATAACAAATTTCTGCAATGGCTATACTTGTTACGGTGCTTCCAAGTCGGTGTCTGGGGTTTGTTTTAAGAGCAAACCCTTGTTTGTGGACATTGTACGCATTTTTTAAGTTAAAGAGGGTAATGAACTCTTTCCCCAACTATTATTGTTAGAACGCATAATCAGTGTTAGGGGGTCAACTAGTTACATATAGCTAAATTATATAATTTGATTAAAAATAAATGTAATCAGTTACAGTCAGTGAGAAAAAAAATTAAATTGCGGTTAATTATGAAAATGTTACATCTGAATATTTTTACAGATTACAGATTTCATTGATATATTTCATAAACCACCTTAACTACTCTAAAATATGAGTCAGATGTTTCATGAGTTAAAGACGTATGCTTATTTCCTATTTGGCCGATGTATATTTATTTGTTAAATTGAACCGATTTACCAACCGTTGTTAGATGCCATGGCATTTCCCTTCATAGGTGTGCAAAAACCTGATTTAAAAACAGTATCATAGCTGTTAAACTTTCTTGTTGTGTTTTTAAATATGTATTTAATCTCCAAGCAAATCTGATTTCGTGGTGGTTGTGTTTTAAAATGAAATGATCACAATCCTAATTTAAGTGATGAAGGATTTTGAAAAGTCTGACGGTCATTAGTTGTTGAGTACTCTAATGTTAACCCCGTCCTGTTTACACGTTTCAAAAGATTAACGGTTGAAAACATTACAAGTCTTAAAACATGTAATCAAATGTTATCAGTTACATTACTTTTTAAACTTTTAGATTTTAAATGGGGTAATTTGTGATCTATAACCTCCCCAAAACTGTACGTAAAATAATTCCACCAAGGTCTCAGCTACAGCTAAACGTTATAACAAAAACTTAAGGTCCTTGTTGACAGTTTTGTGAGGTGTGTGTGTGTGTGTGTGTGTGTGAAAACCGCGTGGTTTGAAAGAAAAATGTTTTAGCTTATATATGTGATTTTACTACAAACTATAAGCATTCTAACTAAGTAACACAATATGTTTTTATTTATTTTTTATTTTCCAACCGAACCGGTTGTTCGCAGTTTAAAAAGTCATAAGAATGTTTATTGTTATGAAAAGAAAGTAAGTTATGATGTATAAAGAAGTCATTTTTTTATTGTTTAACATCAATCACAATGCGTTTATGAGTTTATGTATTTATTCTGCTTCATGTATGCAACGGTTACCGTACACACATTCAAGAGAAATGCATAAACTCAATTGTTTTAAACAATCTAAAACATTTAGTCTGTCATTAAAAACCTCTTACATTTTTTTTTCTTCACGCATCTATTTTCATCTGACTCTGACCTCTTGCTAAAAACATTTGAGTGCTGACATGAATCCCACATGAAAGCTAAAAATAATACTTTTTTAAAACTATTTTAAACATCATGGTTAACAACACCATAAAAACTTATGACAACTCCTTTTCAATCTAATATAGGCATTTTCGTGTTTGTGACCTATTTTGTTTGCTTGTGTATTTATGTACTTGTTTGAGTGTATATTTATATTTGTTTGGTTACATGTTCATGTTTTCTGTATGTTTACATTTGTGTGTGTGTGTGTGTGTGTGTGTTTATGATTGTATGGTTGTGTTTGTGTACCTGTTTGCATTCTCAGTACGTCTATGTTGAGGTTAACAATATTTTGTTAAACAACATTTTTCTATGGTCTGACTTGTTAAAAGAGTTCACATCCTTTTGACCAGTAAATGAACTTTCAGCTAACCTCACGATCACAGGCCTAAGCCATAAAGTTGAAATTGTCACCCTTTGATCAGTGAATACACACAATTTTTTTTTAAACTTTAGCTGACCTGCAGCACACCATTTACAACACCAGAACCCCGGAAAACTAATTAGATTACAGTTGAGTTGCGGACCCCAAAAACCTTTAGATGTTTTACAATCTTCGCTGACATGGTCGTAACAGTAATCACACAGACATCAGATGCCAGACACCAGACGCGTTTCTACGCACTACTTGAGATGAAATATTTAGCCTTTCCTGTAATGTTGTTAAAGTTTCTTTGGCAAGAAAAGCCTGTCTTGAATTCATTCCTGTTTAATATTTGTATGCCTAAACGCATGTTTTAATTAATATAGCAATGATATAGCAATGATAGAAGTTAATATTGACAACATAAAAGACGTATTCAAGGATTTAGACTACTAAAGTATGTGTGAGTGACTTATTAAAATGAAATAAAACAGCACTTTTTTCCAACAAGGAATTTTTGTTGAGATGAAAAAATTAAATCGTGTAGGTTAACCTAATTTTAAAGTAAAAGCATCGGTCTAATATTGAAACCATGTAGAATGTTTTCATCAAATAAGAAATTATGTGTTTTTATTAAAAACGTTACTTTGTTTTAATTCTTTTAACATACATTTAAACCTTTGCGACCAACGTTATTAGGGAAGTGTTAGGGGGAAGTGTTTGTGGGTGTTTTTTTATTTCTTTTTTATTCAAAGTTTTAAACATTAAAAACATAAAGGAGTACTTTACTGGTAGATTTACAAATACGGTCTGAGATTACATTCAATTTTCGTTCACACTCTGTACATCATAAAACAAAATAAATGTAAAATAAATAAATAGAAAAACACTGAAGAAAAAGATAAAGAACGAAAAAGTAGGGGAGTAACAGATTTTCACATTAAGATAAACCAAAGTCCTTTAATGAAGAATACAAAAATCTTGCTTTGGGACATTTCATTCCTTTTAACGTCTCCAAATACATCACAAATTCCTCTTTAAATACCACCAAACGTGGGGAGTTTTGAGAAACATACATTTATGAATGTAGAATTCCGTGCCAGAAGTTGATATTGACAAAATAAAAGACATATTCAATGATTTAGGCCACTAAAGTAAGTGTGAGTGACTTATTAAAATAAAATAAAACATCAAGGACTTTTGTTTAGATGAAAAATAAAGAGCATATAGTTTTAAAGTAACTCATATACATAGATGTATCTAAAGATCCTGAAACAGGACACATATGTTCCAAGTGGGTAGGTATAGAATACCTGAAAGAACATCTAATTATCCGTCTGTTTATACTACAGAAATGATTGTCATATTTTTGGCTCTTCAATGGGTTGAACGCATTAATATACCTAAAGTAGTCATATGTTCAGACTCATTTTCAGTACTATCAAGTTTAAAGTGTGGCGAATCTTCAACAAGACAATTTGTCAGTCATTTTACAGAGTTTGTTCAGAATACAAGCAAAAACAAATATTTATTTTGTATAGATACCTGCACATATAGGAATAGAAGGTAATGAATAGTGGATCAGATAAAAGCATTAAAATGTCAGACATCGTATTTAATACTCCAATGAGTAAATTAGAAATAAAAGGACTAATTAAAAAATAAATAAAAAATAAAAAGATAAGTGACAAATTAAATGGGGTGGTGAGAATAAAGGACGACATTTATATAATATTCAAGGAACAGTTGGAAATGAAAGGAGCATTTTGGGGGTAGAAAGGAAGATCTCGTCATAGAATTGAATCCATTGCACTTAATCAGTCATTATTTATAAGAGGAAAAACATGTGTCTGGACTTTGTGTTAAATGTGATCTTCCTGAATCAGTTGAACCTATTTTAATAAAATGTAAAAGATATGACAAGGAAAGATTACAACTTACGCAAGCACTTATTATAGAAATAAATCAGATCTCATTTTAGAAAATGTTAAATAAAGATGTGACTATAGAAATGTTTCAATGATTAAGTATCTCAAAGAGTTGATAAACAGGATTTAAAGAATCACTACTAAGTTTATTATTATTATCATTCATTTTATTTTTGTATTTCTTTTATCTCTTAATGTTTTAGTTAGTTTTCATTAAGGTCAATGCTCCACACTCCTGCCCTGAAGGTGGCGGTAAATGCACCTAAAGCTTTGCGTGAAAGATGAAGAAGGAGTGGTTTGAGTGGGACCGGACGTAAGCATTCTGAGTGTGTCAGCGGTGCTGTGAGGTCGTTTTACCGGAGGCTTCGCAAACTCTGCCGGAGGATCTTTTTCTTTCATTTAACTCTCTGTCAGTAATAGTCTAGATTTTTAAAGTTGTAGTTAGTGGTAAAGAATAGCATAGTTTTGACAAGTATCTTGTGCTGGTGTTTTAAAGAAGGGGTCCGATGTATTTTCTTTGAGATCAGCGTAGATGGCTTCCATCTTTTTTCTTTTGTTTTAACTTTTTCTCACATTATGACAAACACATAGTTTTCTGGTTTGTATCGTTTCTTTACATTCGTTTCTTTTTTCAGTTTGAGTTGATCTAACGTTACCGGAGACGTCATAACACTTTGCTGTGAGATCTTTTTTTTTTTTTTTTTTTTTACTCTGTCAGTAACACTCTCGATTTTTAAAATGATAATTAGTGGTAAAGTATTGCATAGTTTTGACAAGTATCTTGTGCTGGTGTTTTAAAGACGGGGTCCGATGTATTTTCTTTGAGATCAGCGTAGATGCCTTCCATCTTTTTTCTTTTGTTTGAACTTTTTCTCACATTGTGACAAAACGCCAAGTTTCTGGTTTGTATCGCCGCTTTACATTTGTTTCTTTTTTTAGTTTGAGGTAAGGTATAAGTGATAAATGCTTTCTTTTCTAGCTGGTAACAAAACACCTTTTTAAATTGTAATACTACAAGCTCTCACATCTTTTTCGCGTGTTGCTTAACGAAAACATATCTGTTCGTTTTTGAATTGTTTAGTTGTTTTAGATAAATAACCAGTAACCTAGTTTTTTTTTTAATTTGTTACAACTATAACAACGTTTTACACTTTTCCAACTACGAAAACGATCATTACATCGTTTCCATTTCGCATGTGTTTATAACCTTTTTCTTGAAATGCACTGTGTACTTAAAACCTTAATAAAAACTTCCCTTATACCATTTTCATGATTTCGCCCTTTTCAGAGTTTAACAAAAAACACATAGATCCCAACACATTTTCCCCTCCCTCACCGAAATTACTTCTTAGGTTCGTAAGTTCATATCTAGGTCACCGGGGTGTACAGGGAGGGGAGGGGGTGTACAAACAGGTGTCCAGAACAGATGGCTTTTATGACCCTCATCAATCAAATTTTGATGGCACTACCAGCCCTGGATCCTCTCTATTGTCATTATGGGGTGGAGTAACCCTTTAAACTAAATAAGTAACCTTTTTCGCAAATGAAATTACTTAAGTAAAACTTGTTACCTTGAAAAAATTCAAGTGTGCAAAAGATGCCTGCTCCAGGGACGCCAGACTGAAGTTGTAATAAGACTCCAAATCCAGCTACAAGCTGAGGTATGAATTCACAACCATCTGACCCTCAAATAGTCAAAAGCCAATGAGTGGACCTGAAATTAAGAAATATAAGCAATAATGTAACCTACAATGCAGTATTTCAATATAAATGTAATCTCAATTACAAGTTTATCAAATTATTTAAAGAATTAATACATTACCTAATAAAATCAGCTTCAGAGTCTTGAAGCATCGAATATTTCTCCACATCAGCTGCTATTCTTTGCACCTACAAGAAATAAAGAAAATAATCTTTTGATTTCTTTAAAGCACATAAATGATACCAAAATTAACACAGAAAATTGCATATATTTTAGAATAAACAAACTATAATAAATTATATAAATTATAATTATAATATTACATTGTAGAAGTGTACCACCAATCAAATTAAATAATTTACAGTGCAAAATAACAACTGTGTAATGACATTAATGTTTTACATTAATTTTTTAAAATACAATTAATAAATGTTGGAAAAATGCAATGAAACTTTTTAAACCTGAAACTAATCCGCCATTAGGTGGCAGCGAATAACTTAATGAGTGAATCAACTGAGTCATTCATTGAACCGATCTGTTCAAAAAGATGAATCATTCAGCAAAAACACCGCTGAGTTTTGATTTGAGAATGAGCAAAATAGTTTTGCTTTGATCATTGTTTGGAACTATTTTCGTTGGTGAAATAGAACAACAGTTAATATTGTGTCTGAAAGAAGTAACTTGTTAACTAATTGTTTATTGAACTATGTAGTTGCAATCGTGATACTAACGAAAACAGCTCACTTGTGATGCTACTTGTATTATAAATAAACTCAACAGTTGAACATTGACCTCCTGTATTTTCCGTGAGTCTATGTGTGCAGTTAAGCTTGTTTTGAAGTTCAATAAAACGTTAATATAGTCAGAATCAGTCTCGCATTTCGATGCCTCCTCAGTCTTTTTCTTTTTTTTTTTTTTTTTTTTTAATCTGGCTAACTTGTCCAGTCGGGCATATAAAGATGTCTTTCACTTATTATAATAAGGCGTCACGTCAATATGGGATAGTTGAACACATATAAACAAATAAAATTTAACATATTTTGCTGTTTGTCAGATATTTAGAAAGATAACGTTAGTATAGTTCGCATTGGGCTTTATGATAAAAGTTAGGTAAACACTTCTTTAAATGCTCTCAATAAGAAAATGTAACTTCCAAAAATCGAAAATTTGGCCTAACTATGCTATGATAGCAATTCCCAATTTACTGCACAAATGTTACCAAGGTCACTTGTCTAAATGTCAGGATAGGAGGCTATTGTGACATGATATCGCTTATACATTAACTCAAATAAAAATATAAAAAGGATATATTTCTCAAGTATAATTAAGTGAACTTACCAGGAATTCTGAATAAAGCCTCTAATCTTCAATCATTCTCACGCTGCTCCAGTCGGCTGGGTTTCAGATTTGATTTATGCTACAGCAATTTTTTAACAGTGAATTATTGGGAACGGTATTCTAAAGTGAAGATCATGGTAAGTCTGTAGTAATGACTAAATCATTTTAAACTGTTGAGGTTTTTGTAACAGAATACTTAAGTACAGAAGATTACTAGTGGAATGATCTTCCCAGATCAATCCAGAAAGCAGAATCCTTGACAATATTTTAACGACAGCATCTCTTGCATCAACATTTGACTCCATCCTCCTCCTCCTATTACAATCCCTCCCTGTTCTACTAATCTGAATGTCTAATACTTTGTATTAAAAGCACTTCCTGTCTATATTTGCCTTTTTATGGGATAACTGTGTCTAATAAAAGTGTATTTCCTGGTGTATTAGTGATAAACAGCACAGGTTATTGTGTCACTCACAGTGTCATATACAAACCAGTCTGTCTCTCATTAAATCTGCACCAATAGTCCAGGAGTCACATAGAGGACAGGCTTCAGAAGATTGGAGTTGGTACGATTTTTTTAATGTTCATAGAAGCTGCATTTATTTGATCAAAAATCCAGTAAAAACTGTGAAATATCATTATATTATATATCATGATTTTTTCTAAGTGAATATCTGTAAAACTTCAATTTTAACTAAAGTATACATTACATTCAGTCATTTAGCAGACAAATGTTGACAATATGTAATCAAAACCAACAAAAGACCAATGATATACAAGTGCTATAACAAGTCCATGATACAAAACCATGATACATTTTATTTTTCAGGATTCTTTGATGAATGGAAAGATCAGAAGAACAGCATTTATTTGAAATTGAAATCTTTTGTAGCATTATAAATGACTTTACTGTCACTTATGATGAATTTTGATCAAGTCCTTGCTGAATTGAAGTATCAGTTATACTGTCTCAAACTTCTGAACAGTAGTGTATGAATGATCCAGTTCTTGCTGTTTTCACACTCATTATCACTGCTCACTTCAGTGTGTGTTTCTGATTGGTCAATAGGCAGCAGTGGGTGTGGCTCAGATAAACCCAGTGTCAGTGAAATTGTAAACCTGGAGATGTTGCAACTTGGAAGATCCAAAATAAAATCAAGTAACACAAATATAGTAAATGCAGACCGATTGTGAATAATTAGACTGCATCCTCATAATCATGAACCACACACTCCCACAGACAGCTTTAAATATTTTGAAACCTTAAAAAACGAGGATCTCAAATGGAAAAGATTGCATAAAAACACCATTACAGGGTATATTTGTGTAAATGTATGTACCCTAATATAGATCTGTCTCCAAGTTTAATCTACGTGACAAAAGCAGATTGTTGTATTATGTAATGAATATACATAATCTATATATTAATCTCTCTGTCTTTAGTCAGGCTGGTCCTGTCCTTCCTGTACATTCATAAATAGGTTCTACGAGACCTGGCTGTGAAATCTGCAGCACAGTTCGACCCAATCCTCTCAATCACAGCAGCGTTCAGCTGGTGATTTCACTCACAACTACATATACACCTGTTCAGTGTTCTGGAACACTGTGTGCTGATGTTTATTCTGTTTCTGCTTTAGGAAAAATTGAGAAGATTAAACCTGTACAACTCAGCATACCAAGATATTTTGGACAATGCTTTACTCTAGCTATGGGATCAGTTTCAGGAAGGTTCTCTTCTGTTCCAGCATGACTGTGCCTCAGTGAACAAAGCAAGGTCCAGAAAGACATGGCTGGATGAGTCTGGTGTGGATGAACACAACAGATCACAAATGCATAACTGGATGAATAAGCCATATATGCTTGTTTGAGACATGACTACAAATGGAATGTTAATTCGGTAGATGATTTTCATTCCTCTCCTGTGGTGAGACGTTGAGCATGGAATAGTCATCCATTTATCCCAAAATGACTTTGTTAATGTCTCAACGAGCCCGAGCCACTATTGGGACTTTGCTCCTATAAGAAAGTTTCCATATAGGACCAAAGATCCAGGTTTAATAACTAAACACGTGATAAAGACTGATTTTGAACATTCAGCTAACTGTGAAGATCTTGAATTCAGGAAAGTCGTCTAACCAAGTGAATTAAACAACAGAGAAAATACACACAGATCAAGACGCTATTGAACAACAATGTCCTTCATGAAAGACATCAGTCTGTTGGTGAAGAACAATTTTCTCTCTGGAATTGATGTTTTATCGAGACGTGCGGCACAGATCACAGTTGAAATACAACAGGTGTGGTATTACTTTAATAATAGTCTCATCTTTTATAGCATTAGTATGGTATTTTGCTGCAAATTAATCTAACTCTAGGCAGCATGGATAGATTGGTGGCATGCCCTTATTTGTGGAAAACCTGTTGCTTTTTCCTTTAATTCACTTTAATTTTATATTAATTTATGTTGTTTTTGTTTTTTACTTGTATCATATTAGAATTAGATAACCAATTCAAAATCTGGATCCTGAAGTAAATGAAGTAAAACCAGTCAGCCTTAACTGAACTGCCTGAATCTTATTTTTTAAGCATAGTCTGATTTTATGATTACACAGGGAAACAATAATTCCCTTTTGTGATTCTTATGTCAACTGATTTTAGGGTGAGAGAACAAACTATAACAAGGTGCTTGATTTGTCTTCTGGAGATCTGCACAGAGGAGGAATAAAACCCATCACCTTTGTTCGTCAAGTGGGTAGAAGCTTCATTTATATCAGAGAACAGACAAAAACAAATTGTAAAATGTAATATGAAAATATACATTACTAATCATTATTATTATAAATATAACTCACTGTTCCCAATATATCATGTGGCTCAAAGCATTTTGGATTGAATCTCGCATCAGTTGAGTCTCTTTCTTTTATTTATTAATTTTTTTATTATTATGTTTACATTCTAAATCACATCCAACAATCCCCCGACCCTCACCATCAAATTTCTAGAGTAGCGTCCATCCTGTCCTTTAATTCAGATAAGAATTGTAATTAGAAGAACTGAGCATATATTTATATATATATATATATATATATATATATATATATATATATATATATATAATAAACAAAATACATTACAAAAAGAAAAGGGCAAAAAAAAAAAAAGAAAGAAAAAAATAATATAATAACAAGACAAAATAATAACAAGGTGGCAGCGTGAACTTATCATCCGTAGTGGTTCTCATGTATTCGTTCTCTTAAAGACTTGTTATTATTTTCATGCACACCAGACTATAATGTGAAGTATGCAAAATACATAGTTTTGGCCGTTACATCCTCTACATCCTCAAACAAAAGTACATCGTCTGCAGATATAAGGAATTTCATTGCACTTTAACAAGTAATCTGAACATCCTAAATATGTGCAATATTGTAAATGAGCCCTCACTAACTGAGTTTATTGCCAAAGTAATGTTAGAATGCTTTTCATTCTTGTTTCTGTGGCCACCAGAAATGGACAAAGAGAGTAGCCGTGGAAATGGAATGCGGCTACTCGCCCCAAGAACAAACAATTGCAATCTTATATTCTTTCGGCTTCCCTCTACCAGCACTGGTCTCGGCCAAGGTCGCTTCCACCTGCTGATGTTGACTCTGTCTGGGACCTGAGCAAGGCTGTCTCCATGGCAACTTGCTCTGACGTTATCACAATCTGCGGACTGAGGCACCTAGATTGAATCGCAACTCTCCAGGCCTACAAATACACGAACTCTAACACACACACAGATACAGATATGCATTCACCCCCAACCTCCCCCCATCCCTCGCCTTCACCACTTTGTACCGCCAGTCTGTCAAGCGGGTCTGTGACCAGCGCTTTAATAGCAGCAGGGTAGGACGGCGGCTTCCTGTACTGCATTACCTCGACCCCCCAATTTCTGTCCACAGTTGCAAAGTCTTGTGTTTATGGTGTATGTGCTTTTGTTGCTGAGGTGTTTTTTCGGTTTTTCAGCATACTGTACTCCCAAAGAAACATAGTCTGGCTGTTGTTTTTTTTTCTCCTCACTTTCCTAATGTTATGCTGTATTTCTTCCTCAATTCCCTGTCTTCCTGTTCTGTCTACCCCATTGTATGTATGTTGTTTCGCTGGTACTTGTGACTAGTGACAATAAAGGGCTACTACTACTAATAGGCTTAGTAGACTGTCCTGTTGGGTTCCGCTGTACAAGTTAAACAGCCTAGAGTGCAGACTATTGTTCAGGACTATTGCAGAGGGAGAATTATAAAGTAATTTAATCCAAGAGAGAAAGACTGGGCCAAATCCACATTTTCCCAAAGTTAAAAAAAGGTACCCCACTCCACTCTGTCGAATGCCTGTTCAGGATCCAAGGAATCAACACATTCTGGAATGGCCTGATGCTGAGAATATATCAGGGGAGAAGATGGTGGGGAGGACCTCTTCCAGTCTTAAGGCAAGCACCGTTGCTAAAATTTTAACATCACTGATGAGCAAAGAAATTGGACTATAGGACACACTATAGGAGGTGGAGCAAAAGTGGTTGGAGGGCCAGGCCCATGTGGAAGTGGAGGAACAGGGGATTGAGGTAGGGCAGAAAGCAAGTGTGGAGCTGGTAGAACAAGACACCAAAGACGGCAGAGCAGGAGGCCAGGGTGGAGCAAATGAAGCTGAAGTCCACCAGTGTGTAGCAAGTGGAGCAGAAGTGTCACAGTGTCTGGTCTGTGTATCCCTGGGTGTCCACTAGAGGTCTCACTTCCACTTATCATCACTGTTCATTGTTTTCAGCTGTTTCCACTTACATTCCACTTACACCTATCTTTAAATACCTGGGTTGTTACTGTCTTTCTCAGTCCTTGTTTGATGTCAGAGCGTTACATGTCTGTCAACTCTTGCCTTGTCTTGCCTTGCCCTGTGTTCGTGTCCTGTTTATGTTTTGTTTGGATATTCTGGATTTGACCCTGCTTTGCTTGATTACCCGTTTGGATTACCCTTATTAAAGATACATACCTGCACATGGTTCTTTCGCTTCGTTCCTGCAACGCCGAACGTGACAGAAGGACTCCGTCACAACAGAGAACAAGCGGTATGTCTGCTCATGCCTCATCCCCAACCACAGAGCGGGACAGAGGTGGTTTTGAGGGAACTCGTCTGGTGGTTTTCCGGGGGACCAGGGGAGGTCGCCGAGGGGGAGTGGTCGAGAGGAGACTCGGCATCACTCTCAACCATGGTCTCCCGTCAATCCGGGGCTTCTGTGGAATGGGTCAGAGCCACCGTCTCACCATGGCGGACGGAGAGGGGAGAAGAAGAGCATGCCCGCCATGGTGGCCGCTAGATCCACGCCAGGATGGACGCCAGCCCAGTACCGCCACAGCACAAGATGGCCGCCCACCCAGCGCCGCTGCGATGCAGGGCCACCAACCCCGCACCACGAGGCAAGATGGAAGCCAGCCTCACACCACAGGACCAGATGGCCACCAGCTCAGCCCCGACATTCAAGATGGCCGCTGATTCATTCCTAGAGTATTTCTCCACACTTTCACAGATTCTAGAAGTTCCCAAGACTATTCACGTCAAGGCTGCTGAGTCAGCGCCACAGCCCAAGATGGCCGCCAGCCAAGTCCCACAGCACAAGATGGGCACCAGCTTAGAGCCACAGCACAAGATGGCCGCCAACCCAGTGCCACAGCACAAGATGGCCAACTCAACGCCTGAGTCGCCAGTCAAGGCACCACCGACTCGCCATCATAGAGGACGGGGAGACGGGCGTCTACCGTTCCTTAAGACCTGGAGAACGTTCCCGAGTGGGCCGCTGCAGATGACGGAGCAGATGACCACCACATCCTTGTGGTCACCGTCGGAGTCCCCCAGGGTGGAGCAGATGACCAACACGCCCCCGAGGTGGAGGCCGAGGTGGTGCCCGATGCCGAGGCGGTGCCCGAGGCTGTTCCGGAGGCCGATGCTGTGCCCGAGGCCGCTCCCGATGCCGTGGCCGAGGTGGTCCCCGAGGATGTTCCGGAGGCCGAGGTGGTGCCCTATGCCGAGGCGGTGCTCAATGCTGCTCCGGAGGCCGAGGTGGTGTCCGATGCCGAGTCAGGTTCCGGTGGACTCTCCGGAGTCGAGTCAGGTTCCGGTGGACTCTTCAGAGTCGGTCATGTTCCGGTGGACTCTCCGGAGTCGGGTCAGATTCCCATGGACTCTCCGGAGTCGGGTCAGGTTCCGGTGGACTCTCCGGAGTCGAGTCAGGTTCCGGTGGACTCTCCAGAGCCAGGGCCAGTCACAGATGACCCTCCAGAGCCAGGGCCAGTCACCGATTACCCTCCAGAGCCAAGTCAAGTCACTGGGTGGTCTGCTGCTCCGTTCTGGGGGACTCCAGCCTCAACCACGGGGGCGTGTTGGTCATCTGCTCCACCCTGGGGGACTGCGACGTTGACCACAAGGATGTGGTGGTCATCTGCTCCGCCCTGGGGGACTCCGACGTTGACCACGAGGACGTGGTGGTCATCCGCTCCACCCTGGGGGACTCTGGCGGCGACCACAAGGACGTGGTGGTCATCTGCTCTGCCCTGGGGGACTCTGGCGGCGACCACGAGGACGTGGTGGTCCTCTGCTCCGCCCTGGAGGGCGCAGGCTTTGACTAGATCCACGCCACGAGGCAGGATGGACGCCAGCCCAGTACCGCCACAGCACAAGATGACCGCCAACCCAGCGCCGCTGCTGTGCAGGGCCACCAACCCCGCACCACGAGGCAAGATGGAAGCCAGCCTCACACCACAGGACCAGATGGCCACCAGCTCAGCCCCGACATTCAAGATGGCCGCTGATTCATTCCTAGAGTATTTCTCCACGCTGTCACAGATTCTAGAAGTTCCCAAGACTATTCACGTCAAGGCTGCTGAGTCAGTGCCACAGCCCAAGATGGCCGCCAGCCAAGTCCCATAGCACAAGATGGGCGCCAGCTTAGAGCCACAGCACAAGATGGCCGCCAACCCAGCGCCACAGCACAAGATGGCCGACTCAATGCCTGAGTTGCCAGTCAAGGCACCACCGACTCACCATCATAGAGGACGGAGGACGGGGAGACGGGCGTCTACCGTTCCTCAAGACCTGGAGAATGTTCCCGAGCGGAGCGCTGCCATCCAGGAGGACGCTCCCGAGTGGACCGCTGTCGTCCCCGAGGCGGTGTCCGAGGTGGTGCTCGATGCTGTTCTCATTTCCTACATCAATAATTTTAAAACTACATTTAAAAAATATATTTTTTATATTTTTATTTTTGTTTTTATGTTTGAGTTTATATATCTCTATTATAATAACAGTCTGAGTGATTCTGATTCAGTAAACTTTAAAGTGTCAGCTTTGTGAACAAAGGTTAATTATGTATCTAGTCAGAAAGAATCATGAGCAGAAACCTTTTTATTTTGGGTATGTAATTTCTGTCTACATGCCAAAAAAGGGGGGTTACTAGTAAGGGGTTAACAGTGGTCTCAGGGGGCATAAAAGGACAAACAGACAGTTCAGAAACAGCATCTTTGGCCGTATCAGGGTGAGCAGACAGTTCAGGTGCATCCCTTTTGATAGGCAGAGAGTTAATACCGGACTCGGTAGCCTTGGGACTGACTTTGTGGTTCTAGGCATGGTTGACATGACAGAACGAGGCTCTGGGATGGCAGCCATGATGGGACAAGACTCTGGATTGACAGGCATTTTCAGCTGAAAGAGGAATCAGTAAAAGTACAAAATCCATAAATTCACTTAGCGACCCTCGAGGACCACTTTCTGTAAGCACAGATCTTAAAGGTTCATTTAGACTATAGCAAAAAAAAAAGTGTATGAGTGCACAGTCTGGGAAATCAGAGTGATGAGCAATGTCCAGAAAATCGTGGATGTGGTCCTCGAGGGACAGATTACATGTGTTTTATAGGCAAATCTGAGTACTGGGTCCATTATTGGTCTGGGTCATTAAATAGAGCTGCTGGATCCGGGTGTGGCTGAGTATTCTGTAAAAAGGGGACGTGACATAAGAGATGTGGCTCCAAATGCAGGCTTTAATTAACAGACAGGTAGGGTCCAGTACCAGCAAACAGTAACAAATAAGTTTATCCAAAAGGGTTATAAAAATAAACAGTAATGGACAGGTCAGGCAGCAAATGGTCATAAAACAGATAAACAGTCCGAAATCAAACAGACAAAGGCAAGGCAAAGCAGAAAACAGGAAAATGTTACAGGCTAATAATACTCCACAATGTGTCAATCTGCGTGTGCAAGCTTTATAGTCCTTATAATATGAAACAAGTGATAGCCAATAACAAGTTCCTGGGCAGAGGGAACCTGGGAAATGCAGTAATAATAAGGAATGTAGTTCCCTCTAGCAGAGTTCATGGGTACTCCAGCTGGCGATCGTAATAATTGGCCAATCCCTTTTTTTTATTTTTTTTTATTTGCAGGTCCTTGCTGCCTGCTTCTATCCAGCCCTTTTGGAGGATGACAGTCTGCCATTAGATGTTAAACAAAGGGCCAAAATTCTCCTTAGTGAATGTGATGGTGGAAGCATAGGTGAGTTTTTGTCCCAGCACAGTAAATATACTGGCATATCTTGCTGTTTTCATACATTTAATTACCTTAAAAAAACTGTAAAAAAAAAAAAAAATGTTTACACGTTATAAAAGCTTAATGACTAAATGTAAAAGCATCCTCATTTCCATCTGGAAGCTTAAAGTTTTGAGAATCGAACATAAAGTTATCAGAAAGGTAACATTTGCACCACTTGTCAAATGTTAATTCATTTTTTACTTCAAATGAATGTAAGCTTTCAGTTTCAATTGATTTTTTTTTTTTTTTACAATGTGGACAGGTCTGTTTGAATATTCATTAACATATATGAATTGGTTGAGTTTAATGTTGAATCCTTTCATGTGTATGTGATACTTATGTGGTGACAATCTCTTCAGGCTCATATACAGATTCAAGCGGAATTGCCAAAATTAAACTCTGCGTGTCTCAGTACATTACCAGGAGAGATGGAGGAGTTCCTTCCTCACCCGATAATATCTTCATCAAGTCTGGGTCACAGACAGCTCTCATGGTTCAGTCAACAAAAATCTTTTATCTTATTTTATTTGTTATTATCATTTTATAATACTTTCCTTTAAAAAGTAATAACTGGACATGGTGTATGGCACTTTATGCCAGACTGACTTAATATTTTCTCTTTAGATTATGCTGAAGCTGCTGATTCGTAGCAAGGACTCATGTCAGACTGGTGTACTCATACCTGTACCCACATATGCTTCATTTACTCTTGCTCTGGAAGAACAGGGAGCTGCCATAATACCGTACCATTTGTGTGAGGAGCAGGGCTGGACGCTGCATGTGGAAGAGCTTCGCAAGGCTCTTCTTACTGGTAGAAAGACCTGCAATCCAGTCGCGCTTTATATCTGCAACCCAGGAAATCCAACTGGTACAATAAGGAATTATTCTCATTATTGCAAGAAATCTATGCAGTCTAACTTGGCGGAAGCTTGTTTACCTTCATTATCCTGTCTAAAACATACATTCTTCTCTAACCATATTTATAATTCATTCTGCTGTAATAATTCCAAGGATAAAGAAAACTAGTCCTGACCCTACTTTTATCATTTTAGACCAATTTCTAACGTAATATTTATTTCAAAAATACTGTAGAAGACTGTAGAAGCTCAGTTCCATGCTCACCTTTAAATACTAAACTAATAATGTCAGTTTGGCTTTTGTGCATTTCATAGTACAGAAACTGCAATGGTTAAAGTTACTAATGATCTGTTGATGTTGGCTGATTCTGTACTCTTAACTGTATTCATTCAAAATCCTCATAGAGAGATAAGCTTCTATTAGAATATGTGGTACCCCGCTTACCTGGTTAGATCAGTTTGTTCAATTATACAAATTTAGGCCATGTACTTAATTTTTTACTACTGGTGTTCCTCAGGGCTCTGTATTGTGCCATCTTTTGTTTACCATTTACCAATTCTACCACTTGGTTATATTATTAGGAAATTTGGGTTTCATTTTCATTACTATGTGGATGACACCCAGCTCTGTCCCCTAAGCCTGATTCTATTCAATTCCATTTTTGCATTTTTCCTAAATTAAATGGTGATAAAACTGAAGTTAGAACTAAATTCAATTTGACAAAATCTGACCATTTTTATTGATTATTGATAAACCTATAATTTCCATCTTCTCAGGACAAGAGTTTGGGTGTCATCATTTTAGTAGCCCATGCTTTGAAGCAGACATTAATAATATGACTTGGTCCATATATAATTCCATCTAGAGAAAATGAGTCATCTGCATGTCTTGCATCAACTAGTACTGGTGTTCTTGTACATGCCTTCACATATTGCTTAATGTAATGCCTTTCCTCTTTGGTGTACCCAGCTTTGTTCACTGTTTTGAAACACACTTATAAAAAGTAAATGGATTTAGTGTCCAATATTGAAAACAAGGAAAGTATTTATGAATGGATGAATAAATGTTACTTTGAATATTAGGTCACATACAGAGTAGGAAATCAATAGAAGAAGTGATCCGCTTCGCTGCAGAAGAAAGGCTGTTTATACTGGCTGATGAGGTGAGTTTATCTCAGGTAATGTAAGAGCTCTCTGTCAAATATAATTCAAATATTTCTAAATCTTCAGATCAAGGGTGTCCATTCCTGCTCCTGGAGGGTTACCTCCTAGCTGAGTTTAGCTTTAGCTTTAACACTCTCATTGCATTCAGGTCAGTTTTGACCGAAAAGCGTTACAGAATTTTTTTTAGTGTGGAAAAAACTTGAAAATGCAAATTGATCAAAATTACCAAAATACTCATCATTTATTCATTTTATTATTTAAAAATTTGAAATGGAAAAAAATTTGAGAGTTGTACTTGTAACCCAAAGGTTGTGGTTTCGCGAGGGGAGTGAATGACCTGGTCCGGATTTCCCGATAACGATTGATCTTGGCACTTAAGAGTGTTTTCTACGAGTAATTTTGCAGTTGTTCGTTATTGTTTCACGTACGTTTCCCAACAATGCACTTAAAACAGTCGCACGTAGCTGTGCTTTAAGTGCTACTTAGGAGCCGCTGTCCGTTTGTCAAGTGCTGAAATCTCATCTTATAGGTAAAAAATGTTAGCCTGAAAGAACTGTAAGTCGCTTTGGATAAAACCTTCTGCTAAATGCATAAAATTATTTAAATTAATTTATTTATACACAGTATAGAGAGAGAGAGTGAGACGTTATTTTGGACCAAATACATAGCTGGTTTTCGTGCACTTCAGCAAATCATTGACATATTTTTTGTTCAGTCATTTAATTTAAATGTGTATTTCGATATTTCTGCCCTTTTTACTTATTTCATTTATAAATTAATAAAACAAATATAAGAAAACGAGTCATAAAGTGTACAATAAAGCACAATCAAACCATTATATTATAATCACTTTGCACTTGAATCAAGTTAACCTGTTAACTGTCACTCACGTTTTTGAAGATAAACATGAAAACTGACTGAATGTTTTTCAGAATGACTGAAAACATTTTGTAACATGATTTTGATGTGCCATTTACATGGTAATGCAATGTCTGATTTTAAAATGGGTTTTAAAGGATGAATTTTGAGATTTTATGTTTTCAAGTGATATATAACTTCTGATGATTTCTAAAATGTGATAGAGAAAAAGGCAACGAGGAAGTCTTTTTTTTAAACGCAGGTCAAAACTCCTTTTGTAATGTAGATTTTTGAGGGTGCACTCTTCTCATAAATTAATCTATTACTTTTCCTACATAATTTTTTATAAAAAATATTGGTAAAATATATATTTGGGAGTCTTAGACCTTTCCAACGATATATAGTTTGTCAAGATTAGATCAGATTTGATTGTAATATAGTATAGTCAACGTAGGCGTCCCGTATACGGGACGGGGTGACATTTAACAGGTTAAAGGTGTAATCTGCTGATTGTCCTGAAGGTGATGCATAAATCTTTCTTCTTACGATGCACTTAGGGCTTTACGATTACTCCAGAGCACCCGTAGATCTACTATGATTTTTAAGTGCTACCTAAGTTACGATGCTTTTGGGAAACAGACCATAATATTAAGATCAGTTGTACGATTGTTTTTACGAACTTCTTAGGCTTACATAGCTTTTGGGAAACCCGGCCCAGTGCTCTCTTCCATCTTCAATACCGATGACTGAGGTGCCCTTGAACAAGGTGCTAAACCCCCAATTGCTTCCTGGGCACCACAGCAAAAAATTACACATCCAGAGTGTTTGTGTGTAAAACTTGGATGGGTTAAATTGACAAATTCTGAATATGGTTACCATATTTGTCCATCACATCACTTAACTTTCACTTTAAAATATGTTTTTAAAGATATATAACCATTCAAACTAAATTGTTACACCTTTTGCGTTCGGGTCAGTTTTGACCCAGAGGTAAACTGTGATTTTACAGTTCACTGTTCTGAGAGTTTTATTAGCCTCTTTCAGTTTAGAAATTCAATACTATACTGATAATAATACTGGTAATTATACTGTCACAATATACTAGTAATAATAATAATAATAATAATAATAATAATAATAATAATAATAATAATTAATCACATCTGAACCAGCTAATCAAGGTCCACTAGAAAATTCCAGACAGGTGTGTTGAAGCTAAACTCTGAATAAAGTTGCCCTGAAGGAGCAGGATTGGAAACCCCTGCTCTAGGACCACCTTCTGACATGTTCGGTCATTTTTTTCTCTTCAGGTGTATCAGAGCTGTGTGTATGGAGATGACACTGAGTTTTATTCCTATAAGAAGGTGTTATCAGAAATGGGCTCTACTATTTCCAGCACTGTGGAACTGGCCTCCTTCAATTCGGTCTCTAAGGGCTTCATGGGAGAGTGAGTAGTTGTGCTACTGAATGTTATTGAAGGGCCCCTATTGCATCTGTCGGTGTTCTTATTCTTTTTTAAAGGTAGTCAGTGGCAGCCCTATGAACAGTACACAGGAAAATTATTAAATTTGGCAGACTTGTAGTTGTGGTCCTGAATAGTATCTCTAGGACAAACTCTTCACTGCCAGTTCAAAAATAGACTTTTCAAATGTTTCTAAATTCTTATTTGATGTATCTATAAATATAATTAAACCAAAAGTTTCAAATTTCAATATTTTATTCAGAATACAACATAGATGACATATCAAATGTTTAAACTGAGAAAATGTATCACTTTAAGGGAAAAATAAGTTGATTTTAAATTTCATGGCATAAACACATCTCAAAAGTTGGGACAAGGCCATATTTCCCACTGTGTGGCATCCGCTCTTCTTTTTATAACAGTCTGCAAACGTCTGGGGACTGAAGAGACAAGGTGCTCAAGTTTAGGAATAGGAATGTTGTCCCATTCATGTCTAATACAGGCTTCTAGTTGCTCAACTGTCTTAAGCCTTCTTTGTTGTATCTTCCTCTTTATGATGTACCAAATGTTTTCTATGGGTGAAAGATCTGGACTGCAGGCTGGCCATTTCAGTACCCGGATCCTTCTTCTACGCAGCCATGATGTTGTAATTGATGCAGAATGTTGTCTGGCATTGTCATGATGGAAAATGCAAGGTCTTCCCTGAAAGAGACCACGTCTGGATGGGAGCATATGTTGTTCTAGAACTTGGATATACCTTTCAGCATTGATGGAGCCTTTCCAGATGTGTAAGCTGCCCATGCCACACACACTCATGCAACCACATAAAATCAGAGATGCAGGCTTCTGAACTGAGCAACGATAACAACTTGGGTCATCCTTGTCCTCTTTAGTCCAGATGACATGGCGTCCCAGTTTTCTAAAAAGAACTTAAAATGTTAATTCGTCTGACCACAGAACAGTTTTCCACTTTGCCCCAGGCCATTTTAAATGAGCCTTGGCCCAGAGAAAACGCCTGCGCTTCTGGATCATGTTTAGATATGGCTTCTTTTTTGACCTAGAGAGTTTTAGCAGGCAACGGTGAATGGCACGGTGGATTGTGTTCACCGACAGTGTTTTCTGGAAGTATTCCTGAGCCCATGTTGTGATTTCCATTACAGTATCATTCCTGTATGTGATGCAGTGCTGTCTAAGAGCTGAAGATCACGGGCATCCAGTATGGTTTTCCAGCCTTGACCCTTACACACAGAGATTGTTCCAGATTCTCTGTATCTTTGGATGATATTATGCACTGTAGATGATGATAACTTCAAACTCTTTGCAATTTTACTCTGAGAAACTCCTTTCTGATATTACTCCACTATTTTTCGCCGCAGCATTTGGGGGAATTGGTGATCCTCTGCCAATCTTGACTTCTGAGAGACACTGAGACTCTTTTTATACCCTATCATGTTGCCAATTGACCTAATAAGTTGCAAATTGGTCCTCGAGCTGTTCCTTATATGTACATTTAACTTTTCCGGCCTCTTATTGCTACCTGTCCCAACTTTTTTGGAATGTGTAGCTCTCATGAAATCCAAAATGATCCAATATTTGGCATGACATTTCAAAATGTCACACTTTCAACATTTGCTATGATATCTACTGTATATAAAATCTGAGTTTATGAGATTTGTAAATTATTCCATTCCTTTTTTACTCACGATTTGTACAGGGTCCCAACTTTTTTGGAATCTGTTTTGTATATTATAAGCTGTGCTAGTCCCCTGCTTGAGTGCACTTTGCGTCCAGGTGTGGGCTTCGCGGAGGCTACGTGGAGCTGGTGAATCTCGACCCTGCGGTGAGGGAATATGCTCAAAGACTTTTTTCCACTAGGTCCTGCCCACCTGTTATTGGACAAATTGCACTTGACCTCATGGCAGATCCTCCAAAACCTGGCGATCCTTCATTCCCCACCTTCTCTGAGGTTGGTGTGCTCCATATTAGCAATTAAAGTAACCCTATTAAGGCATTTAAAAAGTTCTTAAAATAGGTTTACATGCATCCGGAGAAAAAACAACAACTTTTTTATACATTACATAATTATCTTTTTTTTTTCAGTCTCTAGAACTGTTGACATAATGAGAGGAAATTGTCCAACATCAGTAAACAACAGTAGTCAAACTAATTATCAGTCTATGAGATTTTCTTGATTTTGAATTTTACTGAATTAATATTTTTTATCAGGAGGCCCAGTCCATTAAAAATATGATATGTAAAAACACTGGTCGGATTCAGGAGGTATTTTCTGAGCTGCCGGGGATCAGCTGCCAGCCGCTGAAGGCTGGTTTTTTTGTCTTTCCATGTCTACACTTCCCTCCGAAGGCAATAAAATGGGCCAAGGTGAGAATCTGTGTATTTTAAAAATTTGTGACTGAATTAAAAGTACTGTTGTTAATTAGAAGTAATGCCAAGCTTATCAAGGGCTCAACAAAGTCATTTTGGGCTGGCCAGATAACCTTTCTGTTAACAGCTCTTAAATAAAACCATCTTGTCTTAGTGTGTAGAACATTTGAATTATCTGAAGAACTAAAAATAACATTTTGTGGAATGGGAAATTTCCATGGATGTTCAACCCAGTGTAGAACCTGTAAGTCCCCCAGATGGCTGGTAGTGAAGTGTTTTGGAATGGCCAAGTCATAAACCTTTTACCCCAATCATGATGTTTTGGCATGATCTGTGCAATTCAATACCACTCAAGAAATACTGAACTGAAACAGATCTCTGGGGAGGAAAGATCTGAAATGCATGCTCAGATCTTAAGAAGCTAGAGGACACATTTGGTGGAGGATGTTGCTGCTAAAGGAGGATCTACAACAGGATCTGTTCATTCCGTGTTTTCAATCAGAAAATCAGGTGCATTTGATTGGGGTTAGAGATAAACACTGCAGGAAGGCAGATTTTCAGGAACATGATTGAGCAATCTACAGTGTACCAATTTCAAGGGTTCAGTTACTTTTTCCAGTGAATGATTGCCGATTGTATTTGATTAAAATTCTGGAAAAGTACAACTGTTTTCATGTTACTAGTTTAGTCTGGATTGTATTTGTCTATAAATCTGACCAATATCATTATTGGAATAATCAACGCAGAAATCCAGGTAATTCCAAACTGTACATTAATTTCGATGATACTGGGAGAAGCAAACATAGAAATACAGTTCATAAACGCATTCTAGAACTGTGTCTGGTACTCATATTTTACAGGGTAACCAGGGTTAGACTTATTGATTGGAGGGCCAAATCATTTTGTCTAGTGATGTGACCATGAAGAAAGGTAAATGTTTGCCTCTATACAAAGAAATAAAACAGTGCTTCTCCACTGAAGGCTAATAAAAGTAGTATATTTACACAAAATATGTGCCATCATCCAGTCAGCACTGAAATCTATTTACAGTTGTTCATCATCATGCCTTTATCTGAAGCAAGTAATGTGTCATGAGGCAGAATGTAATTTTCCTGAGCCGTGAAAGCGTAACTGTCTCGATACACATGATCTGTGATCGACTGCAATGTCTTCAGTCCAGCCATTAATTCTGAGTACCTCAGCAGTGAGCAAATGCATTTACCAGACTGTAGTTCTGATGTTTTCTCTTCTTAGAAAAGACAGATGGAACCAGACATGCTGTACTGTTTGCATTTGCTGGAGGAAACCGGACTGCATGTGAGGCCAGGTTGTGAATACGGACAGAGAAAGGATAGCCATCACATCAGGTTTGTGCGCTGCCACTGTTTTCAGGTAGCTACTGCATGTATGTGAATGGTAACCTCACACAAAACACTAAATCATGCTGGAAAATGTGAATTTGTCAATTACAGTCAGTTTTACCCCAGTAGCCATTCAAATAAATCAAATATTAACCCGTCTTAACTGCATCTTCCATTGATTTCCTGTGAAAACCGATTCTTATTGTTTCTCAGGCTTTTTGTGGCAACTCAACAGGACATAATGGAAGATGCTCTGCAAAGGCTGAAGACGTTCCACATGCGATTCATGAAGGAGTTTTCTTAGTGTCATCTTTAGATTATCAGATCTGTTTAACCCTTGAATGCATAAATGTTTCACAAATCAGACCTGTAATGATCTCTAAACTGCCCCAATAGTATTAGACTGTCCTGATATTTTAATTACAACTAAAAAAAATAAAGCATGTTTCATTATGTTTTGGAACTTGGTCGGGTGTTTTGAGCAACTGTTTCACATTGACAGGTTACTTTCAGCATCTGGCTCTTATTGGGGGTCTGAACCTTTCAATACATTATTCTCAATAAAAAAAAAAATTGTCACAGATTTGCATTTATAAGTTTAATCCATACAAATGCATTGTTGTCTATTGCTACAAATATACCTGTGGTACTTATGGCTGCTTCTGTTCTTCTGGTACACACATTTAGGCAACCTGTACTGGTTATTAGTCAGGTTTTAGTTAATTAAAACTTGACCATCTATTAGTTATGCAGTTTTTTATGGTTATATCTCTTAATAAACAATTATAAATAAATAAATGTGTATGTTAAGGGTTTGTAAACTTCCATTTCCTTACCAAAATGTACTATACAATTTAAATTTTTTTATTTTCATTTTTATGAGGGATAGTATTCATAAACTCAGCATGGACCTGTGCACTCATAATAATGTTGGCCTCAACAGTTGTATAAATTAGATTTTTATTCAGTGTTATTAGATGGCCATATAGTGTCAGTGATTCATGGCTAGTTTTAGCATTATGTGTGTCTCACCATGTATGAAGCGCAGACTGGCTCCAGACAGATTGTATGTGTCCAGAAGCTCCTGACCTTGCTCTCTCCAGCTCTGAACGACTCAACTGAAGACCAGGTGACCGCTGCAGCTGGGGCCGTTCAGTATGGAGGCAATATAATAACGCATATATACGCAAAAAAAAAATACGTTTTGCAAACGAAAAAATGTATTTGCTATTTGTGAACAAAAATAAAGAATTGCAAAACAAAGATGAAACAGCACGAAGCAATGATTGTGCAATACATATTTTCCATGGTTATATCTATGCATTTATTAGCAACGCTGCTTTTATTTTGTGTGTCAGTCTAGTTTGAGCTTGCGATACAGTTTTTCCTTTGGCATGATAGATCGCTGTATAAATGCCTCAGTTAAAACGAGTTAGTCAAAATTTATCATTTAGAAATGTGGTCGCATGGATGTTTGAATCGAGATCACAATATTTTAATGATTAATTGTGCAGCTGATCAAGAAGTTTGTTTTACCATTTCATGTATTAAAGAATTTTTATGATAGTAAATTTAAGAAAAATCACCAAGAGAGATTTTGCTTTATCTGCAAAAGTGCTCCTTCAATACATTTTACATTTTGCGCACATCTATTTTTATTTGTGACTGAAGGGCCCGCACTGTTCAGCTGTCTGGGAAATATCTGTTCACTTCATGACGGCGTCTTTCATTTTCAAAATTTCATTTTGTGGTCGAGTATTTCTTTAAATCCATGCCCACTCCTGAGAAGCAGGTGCTTCATCAACATCTCCCTGAGCCAGGCTGTTGTCCCTGTGTGCTTCAAAAAGACCACAATCATCCTTGCCTAAGAAGTCAATGGTGATACCGTGTACGCTGAGCCTCTGCCATTGTGAATGATTCATCTCACCCCTCCCACCATCTTTAAGACCCTCTGCCATCAGGCAGATGACTACGCAGCATCAGGACCGCACGGCAAGGTTCTGCAGCGGCTTTTCAGAATCTTGAATAAGCTGATCCCACCCAGCATCTTACTCCCATCATAAACTGCCTTCCTACCCTATTTCCACAGGAAAGAAGAAAGAAACCTCATTTAACATTTCTGCCTTGTTATATTTATTGTGCTCGTCATGCCAATATTTAATGTGATCTTATGTCTGACCCCTGTTGTCATGAACACATGTGTATACTTGTTTTGTCAGTCTTTGCATCTTGGTCAGTCAGAAACAACATTTCGTTATTCTGTATACAGTGTATGTGGCTTAATGACAATAAAGCAAAGTTGAAGTTGAAGATGAAGCAATACATATTGCAAGACATGCCATTTTATTTTATTCACAATTACATTTAAAACACAGTAGTGAAAATAAAACTCTTATTTAAACATATGAAATATGATTTTTGTATTATTTTGCAAAAGCCTAAGGGACAGAATCAGAGATTTGAACTCAAGAGGAAATAATGGAAGACATAATGACGATTTAAACAATTTTTGTTCATGCGAGAGAGACTTTTGTTTTGGCTCCGCCGAACGGCGTGATGACGTCACAACGAAAGTGACGCAGGCAGCTATGCGTCAGCTGAGGAAAGGTTTGTGCTTTACGGCGCTTCAGTGTTTACTGTATTTAAAGCGATATGAAACGTTAAAGGTGCTTGAAGTTCTGCTGTTAACAGCGCGGAAATATTACTGAAACCATCGTGCCTCAGTAATGTGAAGTGAATTAAGAAAATTACAGAATGCAGTGCTGTAATGTTTTGAGGCCTGCTCCCATTAAGAGTGAAGCACAAACGTACAAAATAAGAATATTAAATATATTTATTCTCACTCTGCACTGCTCCATGTATCACTGAAGCTGCATTAATTCAGTACCCTTTATAGTCCTTCAGAATCAGCCCATCAGAGCTTTATCGCAGGTATGTCTTCATTATTGAGGGTGATTTGTAGGCATTCTTGTTTTAAAGTGAATGATTGAAGTGACTGTTTAAAAAAAACTGTTTTTAGAACCATTTAAGAGTTTTTGCATTGTGACATTATTTTCAAAACAGTTAAATATCTGTCTAACTCAGTGTTTATTATTTCAATTACAATGCATTTCCAATAAAAATACAAAAGTAGATGTTTAACAAATGTAAAACTCGTTGCATTGCAGTAATTTAGCAGTATTACTAGAAAGCATACTGATTAGTTAATAGTTGACTTTGTCTTGTCAGATCCGGAGCGCTGTATCTCAGCAGAGATCTTGATCTTCAGTGAATCCGTCGTCTCAGAAGCAGAATAACTCTGATCTGACATGGAGTTTGTCAGGGTGCTGATTGGGGACCTGAGCGATCCAGAACCCTTCAAGATATTGAAGGATGACCCCGAGGAGCACACAGGTCAGTCCTAGTTTTGTCAAATTATGGTTATTGCTGATATAAATCAAAGATGTAATATGATTAAAATTTTTGAAAGCTGAATAAATGATCTCTCCATTGATGTGTGGTTTGTTCGGAGTACAATATTTGTCTGGGATACAACTATTTAAAAATCTGGAATCTGAGGGAGCAACAAAATCTAAAGTTGTTCAAATCAGAGTCAGAATAAGATGAGAAATAGCAGTAAATACATTTTCTGTTGTTTCTTTATGGCTTTGTCCTTTTTAGGGTTAAGTGCATCATACAGATATTTAAAGTGCATGTTTTCTCATAAAATTGAAACACACTGTAGTGTGCATAATGGTGCATAAGTACGTCAATTGAGATGCACCTGTAGTTTTTGAGGAAAAAAAACTAAAAGCATACAAACGTAGATAGTTGCTGCATTGCTTGATAATTTTAGATCTCTTGTGTTGATTTCAGACCTGGTGGAGCTGAAGGAGGAAAGTCAAGAGCTGAATGAATGTCCGTTTGAGGAAACTCATGCAAACATAACCAGTGATACATCATCAGTGAGTCTCTCACAGACTGAAGATAAAGGCACACAGAAAACAGCACTGATCTGTCCTCACTGCGGAAAGACTTTCAGACAGAGAGGTCATCTTGAGGATCACATCAGGACTCACACCGGAGAGAAGCCTTACGCCTGCCTCCAGTGCGGGAAGAGCTTCACACACAAGGGAAACCTGAAGGATCACATGAGGATTCACTCGGGAGAGAGACGCTTCTCCTGTCAGCACTGCGGGAAGAGGTTCACACATAAAGCCAACCTCACGGATCACATCCGGATCCACACGGGAGAGAAGCCGTTCTCCTGCGATCAGTGCGGGAAGAGCTTCACACACGCCACCAGTCTGAAGACTCACCTGCTGTCTCACTCCGGAGAGCGGCCCTTCAGCTGCCATCAGTGCGGACAGAGCTTCATCCTAGCGGCGCACCTGAAGAGACACCTGCGGATCCACACCAACGAGAGACCCCACGTGTGCTCCTTCTGCGGGAAGAGCTTCCTGTGGCTCTGCTACTTCAAAGACCACCAGAAGAAGCACACGGGTGTGAAAGCTCACGTGTGCTCCGAGTGCGGCAGCGCCTTCACGAGAGCCAGCGAGCTGAAGATGCACCAGAGGACACCCACCGGAGAGAAGCCCTACCAGTGTCCCTCGTGTGCTGCCAGCTTCAGTCAGTTCAGCCATTTACTGAGACACCTAAAACACCAGAGCTGTCCGAAGCTGACGCAGTTCCTCTTCAGGCCTCCGGGGGAGCAGTCCTCCTCAGCTGAAACACTCACCATTCACCCGAAGGAGGAGCTTCTGCCAGAATAACACATCAGACTCTCATATTTATTAATAAGAGATGTATACTGCTGACAGAGTTGGTCTGGGATCACTTCAAAGAATTGTATTAAAATGATCTGTATGTGTTATTATCACGTGTCCCTGCAGCACAGAAGCAGTCATCAGTAAAGATCATGTTCATGAAGATATTTAGTAAATTTCCTTTCATAAATATATCAAAACTTCATTTTTTATCAGTAATATTCATCGCTAAGAACTTCATTTGAGCAACTTTAAAGATGATTTTCTCAATATTTAGATGTTTTGCTCCCTCAGATTCCAGATTTTCAGACAGTTGTATCTCAGACAGATATTGTCCTCCGAACAAACACACATCACTGGAGAGATCATTTATTCAGCTTCTGATGATGTATTAATCTCAGTTTCACAGAAATGACTGGTTTTGTGCTCCAGGGTCACGTGTCATGTTTTATGTGAGGTGTGAGGTTTGTAATGGAGATATCCACAGAAGAGCGTGATGTTTTAAATGCATTTCTTCGAGCGATGATGTTTAGTGGATGAGTGTGTGTAGATCAGAGCAGCAGGTTGCTGTGAAGTGCCGTGTTTTAGAGGTGTTTCTCTTCTGTTGAAGCAGTGTTGATGTGAGAAACGAAACTCTCTCACCTGTGTCACACAGCTGTTCAGACAGAACGTGATTCTGACCATCACGCTTTAAAAAGGACAAGAAAGAACATTTGCTTTCCAAAAGCCTTTTTGTTTTCCATGAGAAGGGAAAGTCATAGTAACACTGGATACTAGATTGTGACAAATGTTGATTTTAAAGTGACCTGTGCCTTCCTGACAATCACAGTGATGGAATTAAATTATATGCTTCCACAAAATACACCACATTTTTATTAAATGTCAGTGTTTCTACATACATGCAACCATATATGAATTCTCTCATCACTTTAAAGTTAGTTTTTCTACGAGGCAGAACACCATGATCCCTCAGATAAATACAATATTAACTTCGTATATATGACTGAATGTCTTTACCTAACATGCATTCAGCACATCGCCGCTGGTTTCAGCAGATTGCAGTTGATTAAGAACGAGGTCAACGAACTGTTCTGTAAAACCAAGAACTTGTCTCACTCTTGTGTAGCTAACGGTTTAAAATGCAACTTGTAATAATGAATACATGCACATTATAAGGTGTTTCTAACATATTTTAACATCATTTGTAATCATTTGAGTTTATCTAAGTGAAGTATTTGTATTTATTATTATAATTATTATATTATCAAAGTGAAGTATTAATAGTTTCATGTGACATCACACACTCACCTGGAGGACAAAACCAAGTTTTTCTCCACTGACCGCCAGTTATTTTTCCGTAGTTTGCAATAAGTAGTAATGTAGTATAGATATTAAGTGCAGATATTAAAAAGTGAGATTCAGTTAACACCTCATTGATGTCTGTTTTGCACAGGCAAGCAGATGAGTCCAGAATATAAACACAATGTGAAAAGTTTGAAATGGAGGAAAACAACCATCGGCTACATGCTAGCTGTCATTCACTCTTCAGAAATAAGGTGCCAGGAAGAGCCATGAAGGGGGTTTCCTGGCGATGCCATAGTGGAATCATTTTTGGTTCCCTGAAGAACCATTTTGTGAAAGGTTCTTTAAAGTACCAGTGTTTTTCTTGGTGCCATAAAGCACCTTTTCTGGTACTACAAAGAACCCTTTTTAAAGCTTCTTCAAAGAACCACTGATGAAGTGGGCATCGCTCATTGCCAAGAGAAAAGTAGACGCTGCGTTTGGAATAAACTGAAGCATTTATAACTTATTGCATTAAGATAAAGTAACGAGAGGAGCGTGGCCCACAGTAACGAAGTAAAAGTACAGATTTTCCCCAAAAAATTTACTTAAGTAAAAGTACCCATCTTTAAATATACTCCAAAAGTATAGTTACCCAAAAAATGTACTCAAGTATATGTAACTCGTTATATCTACTCATTGCAACTAACAGAAAATTCGTCTGGAACGAGTTCTGGACCAGACAGGACAATTTATCTCACTAGATCTCACTTTCCAGAGACAAAATTATTTACAACATGATGAGTGTGAAGAAACATTAAATAGTCTAATGAACTTTTCTGTGCTACTTTTCAGCAGGACTTTTGGGAACTGGAGCTTGTAGCCTAGAATTGTTCTTTCTAAATTGTGAAAATCATATTGCTTACTCACTCACAGAAAACAACATATTTATTTACATTTTCTGAGACACTTTTAATTGGTAAAAGTCATATGCGAGTAGGCATCAACTATCATGAATATCATTGTGATTTACACCTGAGAAGACAAAGGCCTGCATAATGAGCTGCATAATGAGCCGCATAATGAGCTGCATAATGAGCTGCATAATGAGCCGCATAATGAGCTGCATAATGAGCCTCTCATTCAGGTTTGTGACTAAGATAGAAGAGTTAAAAGAAAGGAAGTAAATGTATATAATTTTATGTTTGTAGTTTATTTAGAATATATTTAATTATTACACAAAAAAGTAATGTTCACTTGCAAGTGCAGATAAACAGTTTATTAGGAACAATCAAAGCTGACTTTCAAAGCTTAAAGCTGCGGTAGGTAACTTTTGACGCTCTAGCGGTTAATAAACAGAACTGCTTGCGTCTTGTGGAAGAACATCGTAGCCGGAACTACTTCTCTCTGTTTATGTCTATGAAGAATCACAAAGGTACTGGGTTACTCCGCCGCGGTACCCCCGATGCAATCTAAAATAGTCCGAATATAAACACTTATTATAGGTGCACCCTAGTGATTCAGGACAAGCTAAAAACACGGGTTGGAAAATGGATTCATGGTGTACTCGCTTATTATATACATTTTTCTACATTTTGAACACAAACAAAGTTACGGACCGCAGCTCTGATTGGTTGTTTCTTACCGGGAGCGATGGAGTTTCTGCAAATGGCAATAGGAGCACTGGGAGGAGCCGGAGGAGCTTGATTTTTACACAGATTATCTGTCTCATATTCTACTGTCAGGACATAATGACAGGTTTAACTAATATGTAAAAAATATATATTTTTACAAAAGTTACCTACTGCAGCTTTAATTTTTTGCATCATTACTCCAGTCACACAATCCTTCAGAACTCCTTTTAACAATCTGATTTTCTACAACAACAAAAAAACAACAACAACAACAACAAAAAGACATTTATTGTTATTATTAGTAATTACATGAATGATTTTTTTTTCTTGAATGATTATTACTGTGCTTTTGTTACTGTTTAATGGTCTAAATGTTAATAACAATATCAAAAAAGAAATATATATTTATATAACTATATAGATTGTAAAAAATAAATCCATTGTCATAGACACACTGAAATAGATCCAGTATTTCTATAACATTTACAGTAATTAAAAATTTTTTTAATCATTTGGAATCATTTCAATCGAAATAAGTAAATAAAATATTTAACATATTAAAATCATTTGTTTTTGTTGGTCAAAAAATAAATGTGTGTGCTGAAAAAGGTAATTAAACATGTCATGTAAATGAAAACAAAACTAATCCATATCTGTATCTAACTATCTATCTATATATATATATATAGATAGATAGATAGATAGATGGATAGATGGATAGATAGATATAGGAGAGGAACACTTGCACTACTGTCCCAATTTTTTATTCTGGTCATCCGTTCACTCTAAATAATAAAATAGTAGGCTATATCTTCTTTTGTTTGTATCTACATCTTGACTCACAATACAGCGAACCTGAGATTAAAACCATAAATCATAACTCATTCACTTAATCATGGCTAGCTTCACTCTCTGGACTCTATTTGCATGTTTCTGTATTGCTCCAGTCACATCACTATCATTACAGCAGCTCGTGAATATTTATGAGCCGGCTCGCATAAATTGCTCAGCTGACCCGTGTAACCTATGCTTCAGCCGGTGTTTGATCACAGACAATAGCTTGATAGAAATCAATTAGAAAATGAATCAGTGTATTATGTTCCATCATTAATACAGTTAAAAGAGTGAAGACAGGCCACTCAGTTGTTCTGCTCTTGTAAAAGCATATTAAAGAATGCCCTTCTGATGCTGCTAATTGATTTGATTACATTTTTAAAGCTCAAGGATAGTCAATTCAGAATTGTGCAACACTTCCGAAGCTTTGTATCGATCTGTTACAAAGCTTTTTTTCACTCTGCATTCATCTGGAACACAGTGAAGAGGAAAGGATAAAGAAAGAAAAATTTTCTTTTAGTTTCAGCTTAAAAAGGTTTGAGTTGTTTTTTTGTCTGCCAGACATACTAAGAATACAGCATCAGATTATAGCTAAAGTATTAGCTTATATGGCAAGGAAGATGGCCCGCAGAGCCTCAGAGAGAGAGGCAACAGTTATGTAAACGATAATAGTCACTTACCTGAAGGTTATGATAGGTCAAATGAACTGCTATAGGGTGAGTAATGTGAAGCATCATTAGGCCATGTAAAGTGCGGCCCGATGGGCTGTGTGATGTGAAAGCCTTGTGTGTAGATGACCGCAATAGGCCATTGTATGTGAAGACTGTGATTATCTTAACATGAGGAGCATGTGAGAAGGACCACCACCAGTAGTTTGTGAAGAGTATACTGTACCTTGAGTTTTAATTGAAATAGTTTAGAGTTTAATCTTGACAGAAATACGATAAGGATGATCATGTACATAGCAATTGATGCGTATTATGGGAATTCTAAACCAACGCATTGAGTAAGAGAGACCATTAGTTTAGGATAAACGATAGAGGTTGAATTAGGGTCCTAGCAGCGACTTAAGAGCATATACACAGATAAATAACATTGCTTAGGCTAGACTCCTGTGCATGCTTGATAGAACTCCGTCTAACTGAGAGAACCCGCAGAGGAAACCGACCCCCCCCCCAAAAAAGAAAATGAGCCCAATCAGCAGGACCATAAAAAGAGATACTCAATGTTAAACGAAGACCTCGATAGACTGTGATATGTGAAGGCCAAAATAGGCCAAATTTCATAAACCGTACTGGACTAAATTACCTGATAGACCACCATAGTAGAGTTATGCAAGGTGCCACAACAGTCTGTGTAATTTGAAGGATGCAACAGCCAAGTAAGACAGAAGTCAATAGGTATGAGGGACAGAATGAACCAACACTAGTAGATGCACTAGTAAAATAAACAAGCCTTGATTATAGTTTAAAGTCTGCATAAAATCAAAATTAACTTTACTTACTAGCACACATTGCTAGTCTTGATGTAAACAATTAATTGTTGTTTGTCTTTGTAATTTTTAATCGAAATCGAAATCTGAACATTTACTTCCACTCTGTAATGCATTAGTTTTCTGATGACGTCAGGTTGACAGCATGTCAAGTCAAGTCAAGTCACCTTTATTTATATAGCGCTTTAAACAAAACAGATTGCTTCAAAGCAACTGAACAACATTCATTTGGAAAACAGTGTGTCAATAATGCAAAATGATAGTTAAAGGCAGTTCATCATTGAATTCAGTGATGTCATCTCTGTTCAGTTTAAATAGTGTCTGTGCATTTATTTCCAATCAAGTCAATTATATCACTGTAGATGGAGTGACCCCAACTAAGCAAGCCAGAGGCGACAGCGGCAAGGAACTGAAACTCCATCGGTGACAGAATGGAGAAAAAAACCTTGGGAGAAACCAGGCTCAGTTGGGGGTCAGTTCTCCTCTGACCAGACGAAACCAGTAGTTCAATTCCAGACTGCAGCAAAGTCAGATTGTGCAGAAGAATCATCTGTTTCCTGTGGTCTTGTCCTGGTACTCCTCTGAGACAAGGTCTTTACAGGGGATCTGTATCTGGGGCTCTAGTTGTCCTGGTCTCCGCTGTCTTTCAGGGATGTAGAGGTCCTTTCTAGGTGCTGATCCACCATCTGGTCTGGATACGTACTGGATCCGGGTGACTGCAGTGACCCTCTGATCTGGATACAGACTGGATCTGGTGGCCACGTTGACCTCGGAACAAGAGAGAAACAGACAAATATTAGCGTAGATGCCATTCTTCTAATGATGTAGAAGGTACATGTTATGTGAAGTGTTTCCGGTTACGGTTTACCTTATTAATGCAGCCTAAAAATCCTTTAACGGATTTGGATATTAAAAGCATATTAGTATGTTATGTGTATGCCAGGTTAAAGAGATGGGTCTTTAATCTAGATTTAAACTGCAAGAGTGTGTCTGCCTCCCGAACAATGTTAGGTAGGTTATTCCAGAGTTTAGGCGCCAAATAGGAAAAGGATCTGCCGCCCGCAGTTGATTTTGATATTCTAGGTATTATCAAATTGCCTGAGTTTTAAGAACGTAGCGGACGTAGAGGATTATAATGTAAAAGGAGCTCATTCAAATACTGAGGTGCTAAACCATTCAGGGCTTTATAAGTAATAAGCAATATTTTAAAATCTATACGATGTTTGATAGGGAGCCAGTGCAGTGTGGACAGGACCGGGCTAATATGGTCATACTTCCTGGTTCTAGTAAGAACTCTTGCTGCTGCATTTTGCACTAGCTGTAGTTTGTTTACTAAGCGTGCAGAACAACCACCCAATAAAGCATTACAATAATCTAACCTTGAGGTCATAAACGCATGGATTAACATTTCTGCAAGAGTGGGAGACAGAGACCAGCAGCGCAAACAAAACCATGCCCTCTAATTAATATTCTGTTTCAGCTGGAGATATGTCACTACAATGAAATAAAGTCAGCAGCCACTTCCGGGTCACGTGGACTTTAGGATGTCTGCGGAGCATTGAGCCAAATTTTACCTAGAACTCAAATAGAATAGGACCATGTATATCAGCTTGATAGATCCCATGTTCATAATAGCGCCAGTCCAAAGAGTGAGCTGTGTAAAGAAGAAGTGAGAGCAACGGTTCTCTGCAACTTCAGCCATAGAATCTAAATTATTGCATTGTAATGAAATACCAAGGTTAGTAAAATATAATAAAGTACTGTAAAACAGAACTATTCTCTGGCTAACTCCCACAAAAACATAATAGACTCCATTTAACCATATGAACCCGAGAAGTGAACAATTAAAAAGAAAGCAGATCACAAATATTAGTAATGTATGGACTAGGACAAAGAAAAATAAAATCTTGATACATTACCATTGCAGAAGGATAAAAACGCTTTACATTTAACAAAGCTGCCTTACTAGCCAACTGAACTTCAGTGCCTATTGAATCCTGTAAAAGCATAAAGTCCTTACACAAAGATTTTTGCAGAACTTTAAAGCAGATGTTATGAGTGAGCATACACTGTTCAGTACATTAAATCACAGGGCACAAACTAAATTAACAGTAAATATAACCTCTAAGTCCAGACATTGGTGACGTCTACGAGGAAATTTGGAGATGAAGTCACCTATGATAGGAAGTACATAAAAACAGACGATAGGACAGCCTTGGTGAGTGAAAGTCCCAAGATGGAATTATTTAATGCTCGCCACACAGAAAGACGCCAGCTAGTTATTAATCAGAGCAAACTAATGCCACATAGCTATGCTAGAGCTAATCGCCTTAAATATGTCCTGAGAATAGAAAAAGATTAGACAATGACAGATTAGACAAAAGTATGATGAAATAATTAGTCAATATAATGTGTTTGAGCATATCAAGAAAACGTGTCCATTAACATTCATGCTCTTATTCAGAGGATGCTGATGCAGAAAAAGACAGCGAAGACCTCTTTGCACAATGATCTTTGCAACAGGAGAGACTTAAGTCGTAATACCCCATTACAGTACAAAGCATTCAGTAATTGTTATAGATAGATGCGAATGAAACAATGATTAAGGCAACACATTCCTTTAGTGTGCTAGACCTAGCATATTTTTACAGAAATTAATAATGTGAGCAACAATCTTTACCAGTATAAAAGATTGAAGCCTTTATTAACAAGCCTTAAAATGCCTCATTACAAAAGAGTTATTTCAAACATTGCATGCATTAATTTGATCAGCATCTTAATTATGCAGTGCGAGTCTGCTAGATAAATAAGCACGAAAGGAACTCCGCCATCCTCTGCCAAGAAAACTCAGAAGCCTGTATTTCATCCAACACAAACGACCGCAAACATTCACTGCGACACCAAGCAATGCCAACGATCCCTTGTGCATCTTGTCCTGTCTAAAATGTAACAAGTAGGTTAACTACTTCAATTACTTTAATGAAGAAATATAACTGAATACTTTTGATTACTTTTTCATATAAATAAACCCAGATAGGAAATGAAAGTTATCAAATAAGAATGTGTCCTATTCTGTGAATTAAACTCCATAAACTATGGTGTGTCATATTTTAGAGCAATCAAAGCAATTTATGAAAGAAGTCCATTAAATTGTAAGTGGATGTGTGTGAAAACCCTCAACTATCGGACAACATTCATTCAACTCTTTATATATAACTGCTAGTTAGCAACAGCACACTGGCATGTACTAATGTAGTTACCACAAATATATATATATTTTTTTTTTGTTTTTGTTTTTTTCCTGTCCATCCTCAACCTAACCACAGGTTCTAATCTTCACCACAACGGTAACACAACAAAACCAACATAACAAACCTATGTAAATCGTAACATAACACAACTTTGAAGTACTTACTTATGTCTCTCTATGTTTATCTTGAGTAAAAACAACAAAATAATGCTTTATTTCTACATTTACTTTGCTGGTTGTCTGATGCAAAGCATGCTGGGAACTAGAAATCACAATCATTTTAAGTTCACCTTACTACAGCAACTTTTTGAGTTTACAGAACTTATTTAAATTAAATCCAATGAGCTGTCATTATTATTTGAGTGCAATTACCTGATTAAATTTGATTAACTTCACTGTTCAGTTTTACAGTGCATCTAAAGGAGCTGTGTCTAGGCAAGCCCTTTCTCCCCACCATCACAGAATACTTCGACTTCAAAGCAGACACAATTTGGGCCCTGGGTGTGGCCTGGGTCTCCATCAAACTGCAGTGGCTGAAGGATGAGATTTGTGGTTTTGTATTTTTTTATTCTTGAAGTAGTCTGGCACTTAAAAAACAAAAACAAAAAATACTACCATGGCTGTACAGACTTTATCACATCACAAAAGGGAACTAGAAAACAACATAAACTTAAAAATACCACACCAAAAAGATCAAACCTTGGAAACCATGGAATTTGCAGTTTGAAAGTCAAATTTTCTTACTGTGTCACTTAAGCACACTTTAACAATGTAGTTAATAGCTGTAGTATGTGCGTCACAAAAGGAAAATAGTTTCTCTTACCTTAACATTTTTAGTGCAGTAGTCTCAACAGCTTATTCTCTGCCTCACAAAATGTTTCGATGTTGTAATTTTAGATGATTTTAACTACTTTTAGGGCATCTTAATCTGGTAGGAAGCTTAATACTGGTGACTGACGGGAAAAGTTATTAATATACCTTATTAAATAAATCTATTTTACAGTAATTTAAGTTGAACTACTCTGTGTATTTAGTCAGCCAAGCTATCTTAAAACAAAACCACTCTGATAATGTAATGCTGCTCTGTGTCACTAGAGTATGACCTAGTGGGTTTTTTTATGCCTGGAATTGAAAGTAAAAGAGAATTTAAGAAACTATCCCAAGGCAAAAAACTGTTAACACTGAACATTGAAACGGCTGCATATTCTGTGGTAAGTTCAGAACTTATTCTTAATATAAACATGCTGCGAAAATATGAATTTGTTTTATTTTTCTTTCTTACAACAGGTTTCAAATCCAGATGATTTTTGTGTGCAATTTTTGGTTAACCTCTTATATTTACATTTACATTTAAGTATTTAGCAGACGCTTTTATCCAAAGCGATTTACAGTGCATTCAGGCTAACATGTTTTTTCACCTTATATGTCTGTATAATTGCTTATAATCTTAGGTCTGACCAAAATACTTTTTTTTTTTTTTTTTGCTTTTTACTTATTATATATAATTGGTATATAATATTGAACACTATAAAAAGACTATACATTGAAAATGCATAATTGATTTTTGTGTATAATTGGTTGTGTTTAACTATAATACAAATGTGATAAATATTACTTAAAATATGTACAAAAGCAGTGCTGAATACTCTACTTCTACTCCATCCAAATTACTAAATTAGTGTTCAAATACTAGTTCTAAAACTATTGTAAATTTCTAAACATATTTAGAAAGTATTACATATTACAAAGTAATATGTTTAGAAATTTATATATATATATATATATATATATATATATATATATATATATATATATATAAATCAACAACTTCAAAAATCTTTACTTTAATCAACAACTCACAGTGTTACAAATGAATTAATAGCTGTTTAATAACTGTGTATTAATATAAATATTGTTATTAATTTATTCATATGCCATCTAGAGTATAAGCTGTATATATTATTTAATAATTATTATTAAAAAGAAGTAAAAACAAACACAAAATAAGTTCCTGTAAAGTATCTTAGCGAGCCTGTATAATGGCTTCATTGCCCAGAATTTTGTATGAGTGTTTTGCTGTTATTGATTAACAGTTCCTCTTTGCAGATGATGTGGTTTTGGCATTTTGTTGTGACTGAGCGTCAGTTCCTCCCTTGACTTGCCTTTGGCATGTGACTGTCATGGCAAAAATAATAATTTAAGGGTACAGTCTCTTTCTTTTAAGTAAAAGCAACTATTTTTTATTATGACCAAAGCACAATAAGGCAGGAACAAGGAACTCTGATCCACAAAGAATAATTTCAGCATGAATGGAAAGTTAATATAACTTTTAAACAACCATATTTGTTCATACACTCAAAAAAAAAAGATTTAAATTGTTTGCTCAGTTTACTTCAAATAAGCTAAAACAAGATTAACCTTTAGTTTTTTATTCAGTTGTCAATTGCACTCAATTTTATTATGTTAATTGAAATGACATTTGTAAAATTTTAACTTAAACCTTTGAAGTTAAGTTGGGCCTACATGAATCATTTATGTTGCATTGACTGAAACTGGGCAGTGGATTTCTAGTTCCCAGCATGCTTTGCGTAGGGATAGACCAGAAGAATAAATGTTGAAATTAAGTGCTGTTTAATGTGTTTTTGCTAAAGGGAAATACATATTAGAGTTTGTTGTTTAGTTATTTTTGACATTTAAAAGAGTTTATGTTTATGATTATTTTTGAGGTTACCAATATGGTGAAGTACAGACTTTGTGGTTAGATTATAGGCCACATGAGCTGTAACTATGCTAATGTCATGAGAACATTTTTGCTTGATCAGTACTTGCATGCTGCAAAAACTGAACTTAGTATTATGTTGTACTGAACAAGTGTTATGTTGCCTGTTACACTCTCATAAGAATAAATATGATAATTAAAAAAAAAGAAAAATAGGTTTGAGGGCCAGCACTGTGACACACAGAAGACTACGGAGACAGAGATGAAATCAAAGCTTGAATGGGTTATTGAATGGGTGATCGTATATGGCAGATGAGGGATGGATAGCAGTGTCCACACATGTACTCAAAGTTGCATAGATGAGACCGGACAGTGACTGGGTGTTTGTGGCTGGTTTTTGTAGTGAGTGCATGATGAGGAGTGACAGGTGCTGCAAATTAAAAGTTAGGTGATTGTGATCGGGGATAAGTGGTTGTGAGTGCAGGAGGACCTGGCAAATCCGTGACAAGCACATGGTTTACACAGTCTATATATTGTCAGCATTATTACCGTTCACAATCAAACGATCATAGAACATAATTGTGTGTATGCACCTATTGACAACCTAATCTAGAGCTCTACTCTTCACCACAATGGTAACCAAAAACAACAACAACAACAACAACAACAACAACAAAACTATTTTATGTTGTCTGAACTATACTAAACATTAAAAACTTAAACTCTTAAGAGGCCTTTTTTATTTTCATAAAAATAAAAATTTCAGGGAATATTCACAGAATATGTCCAGTGTAATTGTTGTGATCTCATTAAATTAGCATGAATTTTACTCATCAGTACATTTAACTAAATCCAAGTTCAAATAAATCAGTTTAAATGCGTCGAAATGTGTGTCATAATTTAGTAATAAGTAATAATAAGTTAGACCAACAAGCTATTTTTTTGAGTGTACTAGAATGAACTAGTATTCATTTATCAAATTATTAAGAAGGTAAAAAGATTGGTATGTCCTTTAAATTAATAATTTAATGTGGCTGTTCTTATGTTAAAAAAAAATCGTATTAAAACAACTTCATAGTATTACAAAAACTTTTAAACTCTGTTTCCCACATAAAAGGTCCAAAATTAACCTCTCAACATTCTTTTTAGACTGTGAAGACAGTGACTTTAAAATGAGTCGCCATAATGAGAGAGAAGATGAGGGCACTGCCTGTAAAATTAGTTATCCATCTTCTGGATCAAGCTGTATGTCTACAAAGAGTAATGCATCCATGAATAATGATCCTTCTAAATTCAGTGATGGAACACTGACCTCTGACCCCAGGTAATACACTAACCATTTTAGCATTTGGCATAGTCTTTACCTGAAGTGAAGTCCTTTTTAAAGTAAAATCTAAAAAATGTTCTGTGAGTACTTGACTAAAACGTGTCTGGGCTCGACCAACGCCAAAAAGACTGCAAATAACTCTAAAAGGGTCTACCTTTATTTGTATAGACTCATAATAACAAAACAATGTGCTTTTGTAAAATAAAGAAAACAAACAGGATGCACTTTCTGCCGTCTCTTCAGATATATAGTGTGATTGAGTGAGCATGATGATTTTTACATAATTTTATAGCAAAAAATGTAGTCTACCACATCCAGTTCTTAAAAGTCTTGAGACAAAATGTACTGTATGTGTTTTATGGCCTTATTTAAGTGAATTAACCTTATTTTTCACTAACCACACATAAACATTGTTCTCTTGAAAACACAAGCAATGTGTCTAATATCTAATCCCCAGATGTCTAAAGCACTTCTCTTGTCTTGGGAACATTTTTATGGTATTCCTTATTTGTAAATGAATCAATGTAATTCTGAAGATCATTCAAGGTAAGCAAAATGTATGAATACAATGTTGTTTTGTTTGATTTTGGCAGCATTAGCAGAAGACAGGGATCAGAGACTTCAGAAACCTGTTCTGTGTCTGTGAAGAGTAACAGATCTATGTCTCAACCCAATGACTTCAGTGATGCACCAGTGCCCTCTGAACTCAGGGTAGATGACACACAAGTAGCTGTCATGGGCCAACCAGTGAATGATCACCTTCAGAGAGGCAAAGACCAACACAAAAACAGCATGAAGAACAAGTATGAGAGATTATTTGAGGGAATCAAACACCAAGAGAATGAAACCCTTCTGAACAGGATCTACACACAGCTCTACATCATAGAGGGTGAGAGTGAAGGAGTGAATGAAGAACATGAGGTTTTACAGATGGAGAAAACAGCCAGAACAAAACACTCACAAGACACTCCAGTCTACTGCAATGACATCTTTAAAGCCTCCGCTGAAGCAGGATGTGAGGAGAAAGAGCAGATCAAGACTGTTCTTACTAAAGGCATCGCTGGAATCGGAAAAACCATCTCTGTGCAGAAGTTCATTCTGGACTGGGCAGAGGGAAAAGCCAATCAGGATGTAGATTTCATGTTTGTGCTTCCATTTCGAGAGCTGAACTTGATCCGAGATCATCAGTACAGTCTTCTCAAACTTTTGCTGAACTTTCATCCTGAACTTCAAGATCTGGACTCACAGATTTACGAGGAGTGTAAAGTTGTGTTTATTTTTGATGGTTTGGATGAAAGCAGAATCACACTGATGTTTTCAGACGCTCAGAAAGTTTGTGATGTGACTGAGACTTCATCAGTGGGTGTGTTGATGTCAAACCTAATAAAAGGAGAACTTCTTCCCTCTGCTCTCATCTGGATTACCTCCAGACCAGCAGCAGCCAATCAGATCCCCTCCAAATATATCAACCGTCTAACTGAAATCGATGGATTCAATGACCTTCAGAAGGAGGAATATTTCAGGAAGATAATCAGTGACCAGTATCAAGCTAGAAGAATTATTTCACACATTAGAAGAGCAAGAAGCCTCCACATTATGTGCCATATCCCTGTATTCTGCTGGATCTCATCCATTGTGCTTCAGAAGCTCCTGGAAGAAGATCTGAGTGCAGAAATCCCTCAAACTCTGACTGAAATGTACATCCACTTCCTGCTGATTCAGATCAACATGAGGAACCAGAAGTATGAGGAGAGACATCCAGACAAACTCCAGCAGTCCAATAGAGAAGTTATTGTGAAACTTGCTGAACTGGCTTTCAAACAGCTGATGAAAGGTAATGTGATGTTTTATGAGGAGGACCTAATTGAGAGCGGCATAGATGTCACTGATGCCTCAGTGTATTCTGGTATTTGCACTGAAATTTTTAAGGGGGAATGGGTGTTTCATCAGAGGAAAGTCTACAGCTTCATTCATCTGAGCATTCAGGAGTTTCTTGCAGCTTTTCATGTGTTTTATTTTTATGTAAGTACAACTATGAAGGGACTAAACAATTTTGTTTCAGTACAAAATTTGCTCAAAGGTGCAGTGGATAAAGCCCTTGAGAGTGAAACTGGACACCTGGATCATCTCTTGCGGTTCCTGCTGGGCGTCTCACTGGAGTCCAATCAGAGACTCTTACAAGATCTACTGACACACACAGAGAACAGCTCAGAGAGCATCAGGAGAACCACACAGTATATTACAGAGAAGATCAAAGATGGACATGGGCTCTCCACTGAAAGATCCATCAATCTGTTTCGCTGTCTGCTGGAAGTGAAAGATCAGGCTTTGTCCAGAGAGATTCAGGAATTTGTGAATTCAGACAAACACTCAGAGAATAAACTCTCAGCTGCTCACTGCTCAACAATTGCCTACATGCTTCAGATGTCTGAGGAGCCACTGGATGAGCTGGATCTCAAGAAATACAACACATCAGATGAGGGTAGAGGAAGATTAATAATAGCTGTGATCAACTGCACAAAAGCTCAGTGAGTGTTAAATTTGTGATAAAAGATTTAGAATACTTACAATATCTAAAAATCACATGGCATTTGTATACTTCACTCGTCCTTGGCTGATATATTTATAAATACAATTAGTGACAACCTACTTCCTTGTATTTTTCCCCATAGTTTTGCTGACTGTAATCTCACTGCTCAGGATTTTGAAATTGTGTCATCATCTATTCAGTCCTCAAACTCTGTTCTGAGACAACTGGATCTGAGTAACAATGACCTACAGGATTCAGGAGTGAAGCTGCTCTCTGATGGCCTGAAGAGTCAAAATTGTCTGCTGGAGATACTGAGGTGAGTAAAAACGTGTTAACATAAGTAAATGTACTCCATCGACAGACTTACGCTAGAGGAGAAAAAATAAGCTTCAGGCAAGAAAATGCTTATTATAATTATTTATTATTATTATTTGCAGTCCATCTCAGCCAGTTGTGCCATTCCTCATCCTCTCATGGACCTTTTAGGGATTCATGTAATGTCCTTTTTAGCACTAGCACATCCAGCTTAACACTGCAGGAGGGCAGCTGAATGCAAAGTAGAACAATGGTGATACAATCAGTTCCATACTCATTCTCTTCATTTCAGGGGTGTGCCCTCCCCCACCTTCCACCTTTCCAGAGATTATTTTCTGGTCTCCAAAAGGTCCAATTATAGATCTGCTCAACAGTGAGATTATGTTCTCATTAACTTAATGAGCTTGGGTCTGAGTTTGAACCCCCAAAAAAGTATTTTCTGCTAGTCAGACTACCACTGGTGTTATGGGATTGGACCAAAATGTGTCTCCAGCATGAGTGGAGTCAATAGTTTCAGCTGTGGGCAGCGTAAGTTGATTTGGCAGAGGTACAGCCAAGCCAAAATATACTTTTTTGCCTCAGTCAGGTTAACCCACTGTCTCCTCTGGTTTTCCCTCACATCTCCATCTCCATTAGGGATGGATGCTATGGGGCAGATGTGGCCATGGTATCCTGTAGCATCCTGTTTCTTGTGTGGTGCCAGGTGACTGACACCTATTTTCAGAATGCAAGTTCCTCCCTATTAGAGTCCTACACAGGCCTCAATTCAAAGCCCTAGCCCGGCCCTGGCCCTTGTCCAACAGCTTGCCAAAATTCTCTGCCCATTACTTTTTTTCTCTCTCTCTTCCCCATTACAAAGCATGCTGTTGCAGCCATTAAAATAGTTCAATTTTGTTTTTAATGGCAAGATGGTTATATTTCATTTAATTTCCCTAAACTTGGCCCAAAGCCCAACCTTAAGGGTGTAAATGAGTTGGGCCTCATCTAGCTTGGGATAAAATGCAGGGTTCTACAACCTAGGACCAAAAATTATATTGGCTAGATGGCAAAAAAAACGTACTTCTCCAGTCTTCAAACACACAAAAAAAGGCATAGTGTTTGAGTAAAGAAATGCTGTACTATTCAAACAATTATTTGTCTGCTCTTAAAGCAGAGATCTGTCTCCTCCAGGCTGTGCACGGCGCGTCAGTCTAAGTGGAGGCGGGTGGAGTGACGAGGTTCGCTGAGAGCTCGAGGATCCAAGGGTGTTATATAGTTCTTTTTAATATTTATAATCGGTTAAATATTTGTAAAAGCCTCTGATTTAAAATAATTATAACAGATTATAATAGGGTTATGAAGTCTGGATAGTTCCTGCTCACTAGGACCTGCGGGAACCTGGGGGTAGGACAGACGAGGTGAGAGAAAAGGAGATGGAAGGAGGAGCGACAGAGACGAGAGAGGGGAGAGAGGAAAAAAAAAAAATCCGGTTCCCAGACGCACTGTTGCTCGGCCCTCCACCAACTGGGTGATCTCCTCCGCGGTGCCTGGCGGTGGCACTGGACGGCCCTCGGCGGACAGCGCGACACTCCTCCGCCGCCCGGTGGACGGCTCCTCCGGTTTTGGGCAGCCGGCAGGAGTCCCCCGTTCCCTGCTCCTCCCCATTCAGGCGGACGGCAGCAGGCTCCGGCTCTCTGGCGAATGGCGCCGACTCCTCCGCTCCCTCACGGATGGCATCCGCCCCTCCACATCGCAGGCGGCCAGCAGCGAGCTCGCCCATCCCCGGCAACTCGCTCCAGCCCACCGCCTCGAGCGTCCATGCCGGCACACTCCTCGCCAGCTCGATGGCACCGCGGATTCACCACAGCGGTGAAGGATCTTCAGCAGCGCGTCCCTCCTTCTCCTGGGCTTCGGCACCACTGTAATAATATAAACTCCATAATCATCGGGAAGAAGGAGGCGGGAACCGGCGCACAATTAAAATGAAACTTTAATAATCACAAAATAAACAAAACAGCGCATCAGCCCCTCACGGACGACTAATGCACACAAATAAAAAGCAAAACATAAACTAAAAGCCCAGGCCTGTTCCTCTCTCATCCTTCACTGTCATCGCTCCAGTTTTATATCCTTCCATCTCCTACGTGGGACTCGAGACTGGCGGTGGGTCGCAGGTGTCGCTGATTTCCCAATCATTCCGCCGGCCTCACTCCTTGTTCCCACGTCCCTCGACCCCGCCCCACTCGCCACAGTCTACTTAAGGAAATGAAACAAAAACACTTTAATTATAATCATAATCCATAAAGATGTACTTCTCTCTAAAGGCTTGTCTAAGGAGAAGATGGCTTATCTCCTTAGTATTTCCCCCTGTCACATTTATGGCAGATACTTTTGCTGGTCCTTTGCGACAAGCTTAAGCTTATTACATGTATTTGAATGCAGCAACTGTTCATCTGCTTAAGTCATGCACCATAGCCTACATACTGCTGCTGCTGAAACAATGTCTATTCGCTCTTGACAGTAGCGGTAGCATGGTCTTGTGTTGTTGCCACCAGCATGGCAATTATTATTATTATTCATCACTTATTGTTGGATGTCTAAAATATAAAAATAAATAGAAGGCTAAAACAGACCCAAACTGCGTCTGAACTATGACGTGAAAATTTGCCCGAAGCCAGGTCCAAGGGTGTAAAATAGTCAGGCCCGGGTTGAAAGGCAGGGCTCTACTCTGCCATATAAAAACTCTGACCCGGAGGAGAGGGATCTGCCAAAATGAGGTGCCGGATCCGGAACCTGCTTGTTCCGGCACAAATTAAGTCCTGAGCATCTCATTTAATTAATTCTAATCAATTCCTATGTGTTGAATTTAATTAATAATATTGCTTGTAATCTGTTTTTACTATTTTAATAACTATTTTATTGAGTAAATATAGTGTATAATTTTTTACGTTGTAGGTTGTGTGGCTGCATGGTGACAGAGAAAGGCTGTAGTTGTGTATGTAGATGACCTGTTTGTTGATATATATCTGTAGAATATCTTTCTGTTGTTGTGTGTCTGTAGGTTGTCTGGCTGTATGGTGACAGAGGAAGGCTGTGGTTATTTGTCTTCAGCTCTGAGTTCAAACCCCTCACACCTGAGAGAGCTGGATCTGAGCTACAATCACCCAGGACCATCAGGAGTCCAGCTGCTCAAACACAAACTGCAGGATCCACACTATAAACTGCAGATACTCAAGTATGCATGGAAGCTGATATGTTGATTTGTGTGTGTTAATGAAAGGTTTATTGTTAACATTAACTAATTAATCAATTAATCAATTAAATCTATCTATCTATCTGTAACACTCCTGATTATGCCTTGAGAGAGAAATAAATCATTTTACATTCTGGATTCAAACACATATGGTTTGGTTATGATAAATATAATCCTTTTTTTATAATCCAGCTTTTACACAACTTTAAATGTGTCTTATTGTAGGAAGAAGAGATGTGGACATAGACTGTTACTATTAGCACTGATGCATAATAGACTTTAGATGGGTTTGGAGTTGTTAGCATATATCAGTGATTGTTACTCATATTCTTAGTATTACTTGTCTACTTTCTAAATAATCAAACATTTTCTTTCTTTAGTATGGACCATGGGGGCCCTTTTAGAATCACTCCAAGACTGAGAAAATGTAGGTCTTGTTTCATTCTCTGTCTCTCATACATAAGAAAAAGTTATGCAAACTATTTTGACACATTTCTCATCTGTCATCTTGTCTTCAGATGCCTGTGATCTCACATTGGATCCAAACACAGCAAACAATTACATCATTCTGACTGATGAGAACAGGAGGGCAACATATGTGAAAGAGCCGCAGTCATATCCTGATCATCCAGAGAGATTTGCTGTTGGTGAGCGGGTCCTGTGTCGAGAGAGTCTGACTGGACGCTGTTACTGGGAGGTTGAATGGAGCGACTGGGGACATGCAGCAGTGGCATACAAAGGAATCGAAAGGAAGGGAAGTAGTGAATGTAGGTTTGGATACAATGACAAATCCTGGAGTCTGGACTTCTCTGATAACAGATTCACTGTCTGGCACAATAATAAACGAACTGACTTACCTGCCCCTTCGCCACTGTCTAATAGAGTAGGAGTGTATCTGGACTGGGAGGCAGGCACTCTGTCCTTCTACAGTGTCTCTGACACACACACACTCACACACTTACACACATACAACACCACATTTACTGAACCCCTCTATGCTGGATTCAAGGTTTACAAATCCTCACTGACTTTGTGTCAGATTCAACAAAAAAGAGAAGCTTTCTAACTAACTTACAGATACTTTAATCATTAAATCTTATGTAAATTTGAAGTATTAGAAGTGAGACTCCATCATTATCTTTTACAGTAATTTCCTTTGTTTAAATATATCAGTGAATTTAAAAAAAAAGTTAAAAAAATAACTATTAATCATTCTAATGCTCATTTTTGCTGTGGAAGAAAGAAATGGCTGAAGAAAAAAAATTAGCAATCACTTTCTTTAAATAATTCGCAGAATTGGCTGTTGTTATTGTTTTCTGTTCAAGAGTCAAGAGGTGTTTATTTGTTATTTGCATAGTTACTAGGCACACACCTGTCTACAGAAGGACCCACAGTAAACACTGCATGCCAGAGAACAAACCAAGCCATGAAGTCCAAGGAGTTGTCTGTAGACTTCAGACAGGATTGTATTGAGACATAGATCTGGGGAAGGGTATAGAAAAATGTTTGCAGCATAAAACGTCCCAAATGGCCTAACCCTAACCCTAACCCTAACCCCAGTGGCCAATGTTATAATTTCACATTGTTCACATATCTCAGGATTACAATAACTGTTATGAATTTAAAATAAGTTTCTGCCAAGTATTTATGCTTAAACAAAGCTAAAATAAAATCTTTATATTCATGCTAAAAATATTTTGATTAAATTAAATCAACCATTTAGCTTATATCAGATTCTATATTGTCATCATTTAAAGTTGTCTTCATCGGTTTCCTTTGTTTCTGATTATGTTATTAAGTTTGATTATGCTTGTTTCTATGGTTACAAATAATTATCTCCTCTCTAGTGTTTCAAAGTGAAAGTGATGTGTGTCCGACTCAGGCGACCTGCTGCTTCTGTACAAACAAGGACAAATGTCACAAAATCTATCTTAATTAAACATCTTTATGGTGGCATGATACAAAAATGCTCAAAGGTGCAATGAAGACTGTAATGCTTATTCAAGGAACATAAAAAATAAAATAATAAATCAATTCTCATTATCCATTTTGAGCTCCATCATATGGCAGTGGATTTTCTGCATTAACTGGTTATATTAGTTTCTTCATTATGCTTTTGCACACATCTGTAACTGCCTGTGTGATCTGGGGCCTCATTTATAAAGCTTGCGTACGCACAAAACGGGGCTGAAAACATGTGTACGCCAGTTCCTGCGCAAAAGGTGGGATTTTTAAAGAAAAACTTGACGTGAAAATATGAGCACCTACACGCAAACTCTGACCCATTCGTACGCACATTTTGAAGACAGAGCAGTTTGGCGACACTGATGGTGAGTTGAGGAACTGACTGTGGATAAAGGGAATTAACCCTTTGTAAAATGGCAAAATTTACTTTGACATATTTCAATATTTACAATATTTACAAGTTGCTCATAGGTCCCGGTCACCCCCCTCCCCAACAAGAAGGACATCATCAGGGAGCAAGGCTCCGTCAGGAAGTAATGCACCATTTGTGAAGAACAGTGCAAAGGTTCATTTTTTAACAAGATCTTTTAATGTAGATGCAATGTTACCCAGCACAACCCTTATTTGCTTAAGCTCATCTGCGATTACAGTAATTGCATTAATGGTGTCTCTCTGTGTCTGCAGAACAGCCTCAGTCAGCACCCGGCCACTTCCCGTCGTGCCATACGGTCGGGACGCACTTGTGCTGGGGACCTCGGGAAACTCCATAGCCCCTGCAGACTCTGCGCTGGGAGTTTCGTCACACTGGTCTCCCACAGACTCTGCAAGAATAAGGACTAAACCAATTGTACACTCAAAAAAATAAATTGTTGAATGAACATGATTTATTCGTAGCACCCATTATGCATCTAATCAAATCAAGTAAACTTGCACTGCTTCGAATAATAATTTAGTTACAAATAACAAGAATGAATCATTTAACATAAGTAAACGTGTTATATTCTTATTAATCAGACATATTTGTATTTTGCAAATCAAACAAATGGCTAGTTGAATTTTTTGAGTGTATAATTTATTTTGTTTCATTGAGCACACAAGCAATAAAGTTATTTACCTGGTTCCCCTGTATCCAGCACATCTGTGTCTCCCTCCCTCTCAGACACAATGCCACACACACTGGTTTGGCCGAGAATTGAGGCCATTCGGGTCTCCATTGGGGACAAATCGGGGCCGCCTTTGCCCCCACCAGTCGCACACACACTGTCGGTGAGAGGCAAGCCGTTTCTTTGCTCCCACCTTAAGATCGGACCACTTCTTTTTTACATCTGGAACCGTCCTGTTTGCCGAAGCAACTGCGTTTACCGCAGCAGTGATGTGTTGCCACTCTAAATATTTTTTTTTATTGGTAATTCCACTGCTGTGGCCACCAAACAAAATAGCCTTCCTTTCATCCACCTCACTCACAAGAACCTCTATTTCTGCCTCAGAGAAATTTCGCTTCTTGCTCTTGATTTCCATTGCTGCCATGATTTTGTTTTTAAAAAACACAAATTTCCTTGCTCCTTTTAATATGCATGGCCAATGAGGTAATTTGCATTGTCTATATATGGTTGAATGTGGGCGGATAAAGGGCGGTAATTTAAATGTTAAAGAGGTCATATATTGCAATTTAATGTTTTCCTTTCTCTGTGAAGTGTTAAAAGCTCTTGGTGCATAAAGAAGATCTGTAAAGTTGCAAAGAATAAAGTCTCAAACCCAAAGAGATATTCTTCATCAGAGTGAAGATTCAATCATTTAAACGGCTCATTTAAACATGCCCCCATTCATTTAAACATGTCTAATCAAATACACAGCTAAAGCCGAGTTCAGACTGCGTGCTGATTTACAGCAAAAACAAGAAAAATAAGAATATGGAGGAGGAAATGGATGGGGATTTCTACACATTTTTCTTCCATTTCTTGGGTTCAAATTGACAGAGAAGAAGCCTTTTTTCTCAAATGTAGCCATGCTTGCTGATATTGTGGTCTATAACTTTCTCCTCGCTGCTCTTTATCTTGCTCTCTCATTGGCTGTTGGTCATCACCAACATAGTTTTCACACAGCAGGATTTTGCCGACAGGTCCAGATATTTAGCATGCCAAATATCTCACGGGTGTCGCCAATTCTCTCAGATCATGTCTTTGCACATTCACACTGCGCAATTGTCAACTGGCATTTGTTGGCCAACCAAAATTGTCATTATTATTTGTTGTTGTCCAGCAGTTATAGATTTCTAAGCCAATTAAAAGCTAGAAATTCGAGAAAAGTTAAAGTTGCCTATAGTATCCACTACCAGTCAAATGTTATTGAACAGTAGCTTCTTAATGTTTTTTAAAGAAGTCTCTTCTGTTCTCCAAGCCTGCATTTATTTGATCCAAGTACTGCAAATCAGTGAAATGTTGAAATATGTTTACTAGCTTATTTAAAATAGCTGTTTTCTATTTGAATATACTTCAAAATTTAATTTATTGAGAATTCAAAGCTGAATTTTTTTTTTTTTTTTTTTTTGCATCAATACTCCAGTCACACGATCCTTCAAAAATAATATACTGATTTGCTGCTAAAAAAAAAAGAAAAGAAAAAAAAGGTTTCTTTAATGAATACACAGTTCAGAAGAGCAGCATTTATCTGAAATAGAAATCTCTTGTAAAATGATGTCTTTATCATCCTTGCTAAATAAAAGTATTAATTTCTATAATTATTTAACAAAAAATATATATATATATATATATATACTGACTAAGCTTTCGAATGATATAGTGTATAATGTTGCGAAAGCTTTTTTATTTCACATAAATGCTGATCTTTGGATCCTTCTATTCATCAAAGAATGCTGAAAAAATCATCATATTAGAATGATTTCTGATTAACGTGACACTGAAGACTGGAGGAATGGTGCTGAAAATACACCTTTGATCACAGGAATACATTACATTTAAAATATATTCAAATAGAAAACAGTTATTTATAGTATAAATATTTCACAATATTACTGCTTTTGCTGTACTTTGGATCAAATAAAGGCAGGCTTTGTGAACAGAAGAGACTTCTTTCAAAACATTAAAAATCTTACTGTTAAAAAACTGTTGACTAGTAGGCTATATAGATTACAGAAATGATATATCATAATGTTATGTGTGTGTGTGTGTGTGCGTGTGTGTGTGTGTGTGTGTGTGTGTGTGTGTGTGTGATTTCTGTCCCCCTCACTTCTGAAAAGATGGTTAGGTTAGGTTAGGTGGCTAAGCCCCTGTTCATAACATTACGGCCGAATCACTGATGTTAGATGGACACTTCTGACAACGTCTTTCATACTCTCCTGGACTTTGACACTGTTTTTTACTTGGCACTCTATCTGACAGCTTTAGGTGTTTATGAGCTTCGCTGAGTCAGTGTGAACAAATTAAAACATCTCTGTTCCTGTTCTCAACTTTAACTCTAATTATGATAATCTGTCCTTTTTCACATCCTTAATAGTAAGACATTTGATAAAAATAATTAAATGCATTTAATTTGTTGAATTGTTAAGTAAAGTTGTGGTAGAAATCGTTGTATGGAATATGGTTGCAACAAAATATTCAAGTTTAATTCAATTAAATTCTATTAAAGTTTATTTGTATAGTGCTTTTTTACCATACAAATCATTGCAAAGCAACTTTACAGAAAATTAAGTTTCTTCAATATTTAGTAGTAGCTTATAAGTGGTGACTGTCAGTTTGTGTGCGTATGACAGGAATTTTCAGAAAAAAAATAAAAGACGTAGTCAACCAGACGATGAACATTACTAATATTATTAATTAATAATTATTATATGATGCAGTCACACTTGTAGCAATAATTGTTAGTTCTGTTGTTGATTCAGGGTCAGCATCATCTGAGGTCCTCTGAGGGTCAGCATCATCTCTTCTCAGGTGTTCTGGATCCAGACTGGAGCTTGTGTAAATCCTAGTTACCACGGGATGAAGATCCCAGCAGAAACAGAGAAACACATAGAGACATCATTAGCTGCTGATCCAACAAAGTAAAATTAATTAGTTTAACCCAAGCTAAAGAATAAGAATGCACATTTGATCAGATACTACTGCAGTCACAAATTATGAGATGCATTATTCGAATGCTTGGTGAAAGAGATGTTTTTTTTTTTTAAATTTAGATTTAAACAGAGGGAGTGTGTCTGAACCCCGTTCTAATGGAGCAGAGCAACCAGAGGGAAGGTATACAGGTGTGCACAGTGTGCTTTTCATTCCTTGAGACCTCCTTGGCAGATTATGAAGTTTGGACAAAGACATGGTGCCCCTGTAGGACTGGAAAGAAGGATTTAAGGGACAGAAAAACTGCCATCATTTGCAGATAGTTGATATAAAGGCATTGTTTAAGGCTGGACATGGAGTCAGACGCCGATCTGCCCTCATACAGTGCTCCTCGTTTATCATGGCCATGTTGCTTTTGGAGGTAAGTCACAGTTGGACACCTGTTTGGTAAAGGTAGGGGTTCTTCCAAGGGGCCACAGCGCTGACACATTGGTAGAGACACCTTGAGGTGGATGCATTAAAACTTGGCTTTTAGACAGTATTGAAGGAGCCGTATGTGAAGCATGCACACTGGAACCACAGAGACCACAGTCACCTTTAGGCCCCAACATCATCTGAAATATCTTTCTAACTTTATAGTGTGGTTTTGTTTGTCCCTCTCTTGATGAATTACACTGAATCATGATACATGATGCATTAAAACATGTATCACTTTGTGATGGCTGTTATTTATGTCTAAATGTGCATTTTCCCTTAATTTCAATTTGATGCCATTTAAGGAAGTGCGGTATGGAGCAATACTTCTGCTCATGTTTCGTTTTGAATAAAATAATGGTCACAGCAGCATGTTGCACACAGTCCCCAACACTTTGAAACAGTAGAATGGGTAAGGCTTACAGCGCAAGGAAAACTCATCTTCAAACTGCTGTTCTTCATCATTTAATTCATGCACAGAACATATTTGAGCCAGCTAGACTGGTTTAATTTATAAGCCTAGCAATACATAACATATTTTACATAACATATTGTTTAATCCTAGGAGTTTATCAAAGTGAAGTATTTTCATTTTTATTTTTTTATGGTCAAAGTGAAGTATAGGTTACTTTGGGCTTTTGGCAGTTCAAACGCGCACTAATAACCATAGACATCATAAATACTTAGCCTATTTATTTATGTCTATGCTAATAACAGCGTCCACCAGGTGGTACAGTATAAGAAGAAAGCATTTCATCTGAAAAAGCAACAGAAATACATCATACAGACTGTAGCACTGTTTTTCAGATGAACAAATATGTTAACTTAGTATGTTTCTTAAATATCTGCAAACATATTATGGTATTTAATGCTTTAGTAGAGTCAAAATCTTACATACAGCACCTGTAAGCTACCAAGTTAAATGTTTTCCCTGTCCATCGAAGCTCTATCCTCCAGTCCAGCAGGTGGCGGTATTCACCCTAAGTGTCTTTACCGCCAAGTACAACACAACCCATAGAAGAAGAAGAAGAAGAAGAAGAAGAAGAAGAAGAAGAGCAATAACCATAGACAGTAAGGCAATAACAGCGCAAACTCTTCAGTCCTCTGATTGTATTGTTGTGTTTTGGTAAGCGCTGGTTTTAGTTCAGTCAGTTATATTATTTTTTATCATGGGTTAGATACTCTGAATAATGTTAATGTTTTGCTAGCAAGTCAATTTTTAAAGGCTAATTTGTTAAAATATTACGTATAAAATATCATATAAATTTAGTTGCAACTATCTGATATAAAAGTAAAACATTTTAGATGAATACTCAAATGCATTTAATTTGTTTAACTGTTAAGTAAAGTTGTGGTAGAAATCATTGTATGGAATATGGTTGCAAAAAAATATTATTTCGATTTTTTAAAACCATTATTAGAGTGGTTAATCAACTAAATGTTGGTTATTTCATCAATTAACTAAAAGGCATCAATTAACTTCGATCATTCAGCTTTTGCAGTTAGTTAAAATATTGAGTTATACATATTCTGACTAATAAATAAAACAAGAAAATCTCTTAAACTTTAAAAAATATAGATTTTTTTTACAACTACATTATTTTTTTATTATTATTGTAGAGAGCTGCATAATTAATCACATTTCTAATCTTGATAACAATTATAAATGCCACAATTACATAATCATTCAAAGAAGCAATTAACTGTCAAAAGTCCACTCATGTTATTCTGCATGCTTGAGATGTGTGTTTTTTCTACGTTATGTTAAGGGTTTTTACATTTGTTTTTGTTTTAGTATAGCATTATAATACCATGCATATTTTTACTTTTACTTTTTTTGTTGTGTAAAGAAACCAATCCAATGTATAGTTGACATTTGAGGCTTAATGTTAACGTAGAAATGCAATAATTTTTTTCAGTTAGAGTTTTTTTCAGTTTATTTTCATAAAGAATATGGCTTGCAGTTGCTTCAAACAGTGGTATAAGCATCACTCAGTGTAAACTTTGATAATTGCAGTTAATAATCACACTTACAGTTTCAATGAAATAATCAACAATTATAATTTGTCATAATCACGCAGGGTATGTTTGTGGATGCTATCAGATGAAGTATACTCACAAAGGATGCATGTTTGACTCCATTACAATTGCTTTTTTTTTATTCTATTTTCAGATCTGGTCCTCCATGCCACAATGAGTGTTGGGGTTGTAAAGAAAGAGTTTAATAAAGAGAAGAAAGAGGATTTCACATGCCATCAGTGTGGAAAGAGCTTGTCATATAAAGCTAGTTTCATAGACCATATGAGGAGTCACACTGGAGAGAAACCCTTCACATGTCCTCAGTGTGGAAGGAGTTTCACACGTAAACAAGGCTTAATACGGCACATAAGGATTCACACGGGAGAGAAGCCATATGTGTGTCAGAAGTGTGGAACTGCTTTCAGAAGTTGGGGAAAACTTAGGACTCACAAAAAGTCTAACTGTATTGAGAAGCCATTCAAGTGTCCTCAGTGTGAAAAGAGTTTCAAACGTAAAGCCCTCTTCAGTCGTCACATGAGAAATCACAGAGGAGAAAAGCCTTTCTCATGTCAACACTGTGCAAAGTGTTTTACAACTAAACGTAGCCTTAGTATTCACAAACGAATTCACGCCACAGATATTCCGTTATCATGCTCTCATTGTGGAAAATATTTTGCATCTGAGAGCAACCTTGAGAGTCACATGCGAATTCACTCCAGAGAGAAGCCGTTCACATGCGATCAGTGTGGAAAGAGTTACAAATGGTCAAGTAGTCTCAGAGTTCATAAACTCTTTCACTCCGGAGAAAAGCCATTTAAGTGTGATCAGTGCGATAAAAGGTTTGTTCTGGAATCACGACTAAAGGGTCACATGAAAACTCACACTAAAGAGAAGCCTTACTTGTGTTCTGTTTGTGGAAAGAGTTTTGCATGGCCGGGCAGTCTTAAAGACCATCTGAAAATACACTCTGGTGTGAAAGAGTATTTGTAAAAATACTGTGGTTAAGCCTTTACTGCAGCCACTCAGCTGAAAGTGCAGCGCAGGATCCATACTGGAGAAAAACCTTACAAATGTTAGGAGCTCAGCAGTCCATGAGTGCTGAAATATTGCCCTTGTTTTAGTCTGTTTGGGATTCGAAATGTGAAAAAAGTTGCAGTCTTTTATGTTATATACATAATAAAGATTTGTAACTTTACACAGAAGCAGTCATCAGTAGCAAAGGAACTGTATATTTGTAGCAATAGACAACAATACATTGTGTGAGTCATAATACATTTCTCTTTTATGACAAAAATCATTAGGATATTAAGTAAAGATCATGTTCCATGAAGATATTTTACTAATTTCCTACTGTAAATATCAAAACGTGATTTTTGATTAGTAATATGCATTACTTTTTTGCACGCTCCGATTCCAGATTTTCAACAAACCATACAAACTTATTTATACAGTTTTCAGATGATGTATTTATCCACACCCACTGCTAAAACTGTCCCCTCACTGAGGCGTAAGTATCAAAGCTTCTCCTCTCCAGTCATACTACAACATGCCCTCTAAACCCAGTCCCCTCACACCTCCTCCAAACAATCTCTCATACACTTTTACCAGCACTTACACACATCATCAACACATCTCTCCTCACAGGCACCTTCTCCACTGCATTCAACCCCACTGCTCAACAAACCAATGTTAAACACTTCTCTTACAGATAGCTACAGACCTGTCTCTCTCCTTCCATTCATAACGAAAACCCTCAAAAGAGTTGTTTTCAACCAGACATCATTGTTTCTCTCACAGAACAACAAACTGGAAACTATCCAGTCAGGTTTCAGGAGTGGCCATTCAATGACGACTTCACTACTGTCAGTCACAGAAGCCCTATGGATTGCAAAAGCTGATTCCAAATCATCAGTTCTTATTCCGCCGGATCTATGTGCTGCTTTTGACACTGTCAGTCATCAGATCCTTCTGTCTGCCTTCATCACTGGGCATCACAGGGATTCCACTTCGCTGTTTTGAATCATATCTCATTGGTCTTTCAGGGTGGCTTGGGGAGGGAGGTATCCAAAGCACATCAACTTGTCACTGGGGTTCCTCAGGGATCCGTTCTTGGACCCCTTCTCTTCTCCATATATGAAAGAATATCACTTACATCTCAACCTGGCAAAGACTGGGCTTCTTGTCTTCCTTGCCACTCCAGCTCTACAGTACGATTTCTCCATCCAGCTAGGCTCTTCTACAATTTCACCATTAACTTCAGTCAGAAATCCTGGTGTCTGAAGTCTGAGATCCGCTAGTGAGCACGCTTGTGGTACCATCACAGAGGCACAAAATCACGTCCCAGAACATTCTCGTTCACCATTCCTTTCAAGCGACAGCTGAAAACTTAAGATACTTAACTTCATAATAAAAAAAAATATATTCCCCTTTATTATCTTTTTAGTTTGTATTTATTTGAACAATCTCCAAAACTTGGTATTACAAGCACTTCCTGTGTCTGATTGCCTCTTTAAGAAAAATCACTTTATGTATCCCCCAGTTGTAAGTCGCTTTGTATAAAAGTGTCTGCAAAATGACTAAATGTAAGTGTGTTGCTTAAATTGTTTCTTAGCATTCACTGCTGCTGTTGGAAAAAATGTAAACAACAAAATGTCCCAGTTTCTGTTAAAATCGACTTTTATTAAAGCAAATATGCCACCATGAGCAGTGCACCCAACTCATTTTTACATGCAAATTAAAAGTTAACTGGCTTTATATCATTGCAACCCTTTAAGGGAACTGTATAGAAATGTTTTCCACCTTCAGTCCAGCAGGTGGCGGTAATTCATTTAGAACTTCTTTGCTCTCCGCCAGTAACAACAATAGAAGAAGAAGAACAATAACAGCGCGAACTCTTCCGTCCTCTGCTCTTGTTCTGTTTGGTAAGTGGTGGTTTGAGATAGATTTAATCATTCTCATGATTTAGGTGTTTTGAGTAATTGTAATGTCTAGTAGTTGTCTCTCTGTAAGTATAATGGCAGAAGGAATTGTGTAGTATTTGAATGATTATTATCTAGTATTTAAATCAGGTTCGTCAGCTTTGTTTGCCAGGCTGGAGCTAAATCAGCTAACGTTACACACCTCCATTTGGATGTAACTATTTATTTTTTTTTTTTTTTTTTTTACGTTTTAACCTTGATGCTGTAAACTACCCAAACAAGCATTCCCTATATTAATTTTCCTCCCTGCTATGCAGATTATCTTTAGATGGCTGCCTAGAAGATCAGTTTTTACTGGCTTATTTAATAAAATCTAAATTAAAACATAAAAACAAATATGAATTTTGTTGGGTCCAAACCTGTTTAAATGTAGTTTTTACTCCTGAATCTTTGCAGTTGCTCCTCTTAGCAAAATGAACAATAACTTTAATTCAAATAGTGAATAGATTGTAGTCTGTAAATTTACATGATTTTAGTGTTTGTGTGTTTAACTATATTAAAATGTTCAGTCTAATTGCAAAGAAAAAATTAATTAGATTAGTTGATTGGGTATATAAGACGACATTGAAAAAAAAAAAAAAAAAAAAGGTTTAGAAAGAAATATGTTGATTCAACATACAAAACACAATAAAAACAGAAATATGATTTCTAAAAAGAAAACTATACTCTTATTAATATAAAACTAAAAGCTTCAATAGGTGGCAGCAAATCGTTGTCTATATGAGTGAGTCATTAATTTAATCAATTAGTTGATTCATTTTTAAACTAAGCAAATGATTGTCCCAATGTGATTACTTATACTGCACACTTAAAATATGTATTCTTTTGGTGAAGAAAAAAGTACACACTTTTGAGTGTGTTGTTAGAGTAGGGCAAGACTTCAAAAAATCCTCACACTTATTCTAATCTCACATACTATTTAGGATGGATAGTATGGACATTGGGACACAGGGACTGTTGTTATGTTTGGCTCACCGAATCATTGACTCATTTGTAGTGTAAAAAAAATTTCATTCAGTAACGTTTTATAGATACCATTTTTGTCAGTGAAATTGCACAAGCACAATATTTTCAAGTTTATTTGTATAGCGCTTTTTACAATACAAATTGTTATAAAGCAACTTTACAGAAAATTATGTTTCTACAATATTTAGTAGTAGCTTTTAAGTGGTGACTGTCAGTTTGTGCACATTTGACAGGATTTTTAGACAAATTAATACAAGACGTAGTCAGCCAGACGATGAACATTACTAATATTATTAATTAATAATTATTATGTGATACAGTCACATTTGTAGCAATATTTGTTAGTTCTGTTTGTTGATTCAGGTCCTCTGAGGGTCAGCATCATCTCTTCTCAGGTGTTCTGGATCCAGACTGGAGCTTGTGTAAATCATAGTTACCACGGGATGAAGACATCATTAGCATAGCTGCTGATCCAACAAACTAAAATTAGTTTAACCCAAGCTAATGAATAAAGATGCACATTTGATCAGATGCAACTACACTCACAATTTAAGAGATGCATTATTTGAATGCTTGGCGAAAGAGATGTGTTTTTAATCTAGATTTAAACAAAGAGAGTGTGTCTGAACCCCGAACATTATCAGGAAGGCTATTCCAGAGTTTGGGAGCCAAATGTGAGAAAGCTCTACCTCCTTTAGTGGACTTTGCTATCCTAGGAACTACCAAAAGTCCAGCGTTTTGTGACCTTAGGGTGCGTGATGGGTTGTAGCGTGGTAGAAGGCTAGTTAGGTACGCAGGAGCTAAACCATTTAGGGCCTTATAGGTAAGTAATGATAATTTGTAACTGATACGGAACTTAAAAGGTAGCCAGTGCAGAGACTGTAAAATTGGGGTAATATGATCATATTTTCTTGACCTGGTAAGGACTCTAGCTGCTGCATTTTGGACTACCTGTAGCTTGTTTATTGACGAGGCAGGACAACCACCTAGAAGTGCATTACAATAGTCCAGTCTAGAGGTCATTAATGCATGAACTAGCTTTTCTGCATCAGAAACAGATAACATGTTTCGTAGCTTGGCAATGTTTCTAAGATGGAAGAATGCAGTTTTTGTAACATGGGAAATATGATTTTCAAAAGACAAATTGCTGTCTAATATAACACCCAGATTTCTGACTGTAGAGGAAGTAACAGTACATCCGTCTAGTTGAAGATTGTAATCTACAAGATTCTGTGTAGTGTTTTTTGGTCCAATAATTAATATCTCCGTCTTATCTGAATTTAATTGGAGAAAATTATTTGTCATCCAATCTTTTACATTTTTAACACACTCTGTTAGCTTAGATAATTGGGAAGTTTCAACTGGTCTCGTTGAGATATATAGCTGAGTATCATCAGCATAACAGTGGAAGCTAATTCCGTATTTTCTAATAATATTACCAAGGGGCAACATGTATTTTGAAAATAGAAGGGGACCTAGGACGGATCCTTGTGGCACTCCATATTTTACTGATGATAAATGAGATGACTCCCCATTTAAATAAACAAAATGGTACCGATCGGACAGGTAGGATCTAAACCATCTTAGAGCCTGCCCTTGAATACCTGTATAGTTTTGTAATCTATCTATGAGTATGTCATGATCTATGGTGTCGAACGCAGCACTAAGATCAAGTAAGACTAGAAATGAGATGCAGCCTTGATCTGACGCAAGGAGCAGGTAATTTGTCGTTTCTGTGCTATGGTGGGGCCTAAAACCTGACTGAAAATCTTCATACAGATCATTTTTGTGCAGAAAGGTGCTCATTTGAGAAGACACAACTTTTTCTAAAATTTTAGACATGGAAGATTTGAAATAGGCCTATAATTTGCCAGTACACTAGGATCTAGTTTTGGTTTTTCTTAATAAGAGGCTTGATAACCGCCAGCTTGAATGGTTTTGGGACGTGACCTAAAGATAACGACAAGTTAATGATATTGAGAAGCGGTTCTTCGGCTACAGGTAACAGCTCTTTCAGTAATTTAGTGATTAATTAACTGATTAAGTCATACAGTTTGTTAATCTCTGCTCGAAACTAATTTGCTGCTACAATGCTGCACATGGATGGAGCACACAAGCATGCACATAAATTGTAGTGTTCCAATAAATCATGTTAAATCTATTCTTTATTCTATTATTCATGTATTTTTTAAGGGCCTTAAAAATAAAGATGCCAAAAGAGAAGTTTGTTAAGACCCAATACCTAATTGAGAATTACAAAACCTTTAATACGTTTTGAGTTACAGGCCTGCAAACTTAAGAAAAAACTTGAAAAGTGCTCTTTGCCCATTTTTGAAAGGTCACCATTGGCCAGAGGTGGGTAGTAACGAGTTACATTTACTTGAGTAATTTTTTGGGGTAACTAATACTTTTCGGAGTATATTTAAAGATGGGTACTTTTACTCTTACTTGAGTAATTTTTTGGGGAAAAATCTGTACTTTTACTTCGTTACTGTGGGCGACTGTCCTCTCGTTACTTTATCTTAATGCAATAAATGTTATAAATGCTTCAGTTTATTCCAAACGCGCCGTCTACTTTTCTCTGGGCAATGAGCGATGCCCATTCGCGAATGATTCATTCTTTTGAGTCAACTCGGTTCAAAGGCTTGATCAAACCAATAGACAAACGAGTGAATTGGTTCATGGATCAGTTTGAATGATTCGTTCAGTTCCCTGCCGCACGCGCTGAGCGACTGAAGCGGTTCACTCAGAGTTGTAACATTTTAGAACATCAGCAGCGTTGAAAACGGGGCTATGAACTGCACTGAATTGAAAGCAAATCTGCAAAGGCTATTATTTGCTTGCGATGGAGATCCTTATTAGATGAACACCGCGTGTGCTGTCTACTGTTTAACAGGTAATAACTTGGGCTACATTCGATTACAGTACAAGATACCACTGTGACATTAGTTTGTTGTACGTGTGTGGCTTATAACAGAGGGGAGTCAAGCTGAATGCAGCTTCCAAAAGACAAAAAATAGCCGATTAAGATTTTATTAATTTAAATACAATCACACCGGTGAGAGTACATTCAGCGATTCATATCATCAGCTACTAAATTCAGATCTGTGATCGCTTTCTGGCGCTGAGCCAGAGACAGACGCGTTTTTACAGCGCTGCGCATTATAACCAATCACAGACGGTTCTGTTGAGCTTTTGAATGCAATGGCCAATCAGAGGTGTTCCGATGAGTCATCGCTGAAATGCCGGTGCTTCCTTCACTTGCTCAGTGACTGGAGACCGCTCTCTGGCGAATTCTCTCGTCAGAAACAACAAAGTGCAGATGTGTGTACGAATCTATAATTAAGATATTGATTTCACAGTGTTAACAGTTTCAGTGATTTTAATGGGAGTTTCTGAGAGTGATTGAACTCTAGACTGTCAGTGAAAATGATCTTTAATAATGTAAATGTTATTTGCTCTCTTTCTGAACAATGAAAGATTAGTAGCAATATTTATATCACATTAACTTTCAATGTTAAATTCACATTTAATATAAAGTCAGTCATATTAAAAATATGTCATGGTATGACATCTATATCTGTTACTTAAGTAAACAGACAGGGTTTTATAATAAATTACATAAATTGCAGTAAAGGCTGATGAAATATATACATTTATTCACACACATACATTACATACATTTTATCTATATATCTAAATAAAAATAGGCTCAGTATATATTACCCAAAGTAACTAGTAACTAACTATTTGAGTCTTGAGCATTCGGTCATATGAGTTCAAAAGTCTTTTCAAACGTAAATATGTTGAGAATGGTTTATTGTTGATAATGTTGACTGATTGTTTCAGTCCTAGTTTATGGAGTAATGTGTGTGTGTGTGTGTAATTATTATTATTTATTTATTTTCAGATAAGGCCTTCCACACTCTATAAGAATAAGCAGTGACGTAAAGATGGAGTTTATTAAAGAGGAGAATGATGATGATACTTGCCATCAGTGTGGAAAGAGCTTCACAAGTAAAAGAAACCTCAAAGTACACATGAGAATTCACACTGGAGAGAAACCGTACACATGCCCTCAGTGTGGAAAGAGTTTCAGACACAAAGAATGCTTTATTATTCACATAAGGATTCACACCGGAGAGAAGCCATTTTCGTGTCAGCTGTGTGAAAAAAGTTTCACAAGTCGAGGAAGTCTTAACATTCACTTAAGGGTTCACAATATTGAGAAACCATTCAAGTGCCCTGAGTGTGAAAAGAGTTTTGGACGTAAAGACCACTTCGATCGTCACATGCGAATTCACAGTGGAGAAAATCCATTCTCATGTCCACATTGTGAGAAGTATTTTTTTGCTAAAACCAACCTTGAAAGTCACATACGAATTCACACTGGAGAGAGGCCGTTCACATGTGATCAGTGTGGAAAGAGTTACAAATGGTCAAATAGTCTCAGAATTCATAAACTGTTTCACTCCGGAGAAAAGCCATTTAAGTGTGATCAGTGCGATAAAAGGTTTGTCCTGGAAAAAGACCTAAAGGCCCACATGAAAACTCACACTAAAGAGAAGCCTTACTTGTGTTCTGTTTGTGGAAAGAGTTTTGCATGGCTGATACGTTTTAAAGACCATCTGAAAATACACTCTGGTGAGAAAGAGTATTTGTGCAAAGACTGTGGTAAATCTTTTACTGCAGCCACTCAGCTGAAAGTGCACCGCAGGATCCATACTGGAGAAAAACCTTACAAATGTTCACATTGTGAGAAGAGTTTCAAACAGTCAGGAGCCCTAAAAGACCACGAGAGAATCCACACTGGAGAGAAACCGTTCCAGTGCCTTGCGTGCGGCAGGAGATTCACTCATTCCAAAACTGCAATGATGCACAGAAAGAAGCATTGCCCAAAACTAAAGTCAGTATGACTGGAGACACAAGAGCTTAAGAGCTCAGCAGTCCATGAGTGCTGAAATATCGCCCTTGTTTTAGTCTGTTTGGGATTCGAAATGTGAAAAAAACACACCCTGTTTGGGATTCAAAATGTGACACACCTTACTGAGCATGCATATAATATGAATGATGTAGTAAAGTTCAAATTTTCGTTATTTTATTACTTTGATTCTTCATACACTTGTATTGCTGTAATGGGTTCTTAGAATTCAATGTTGCTGATGAAAAGGAACAAAATAAGATCCAGTTTCTGTTAAAATATTCTCTTGTAGTGATGGACTTTTATTAAAACAAAAATTCCACTGAGAGCACTGCAACAGAATCATTCTTACATGCAAATTTGAATCTCTGTGGCTTTATATAATTGCAAAGCTGAAGGTAACCCTCGGTCCTTGAAGAAGGTAAAACAGAGACGTCTCGTTGCATGTACAATGAATTGGAATCTTTCTTCGAGAGACCAATCCACTTTGAGTGTAAACTAAACAAGCCAACGCACATTGGTATGTGATTATTGCATCCAGCTGCCGCTGATAACAGGTTTTTGCTAAGGAGACGAGCTGGTGACCTGTCCGCTCAGCAGTGGTACAGAAGGTGTAGCGACAGGATGCGATGTCTCTGTTCCTTCCTACTGGGAATTAGGGTTACAATACTTAATCAAGACGTTCCCTTCCAGTCGTAAACTCTCAACATCATGCTGGATGACCAACGAATTGGAATCCCTACCAAAGGGCCACAGGTACTGCCCTTCCAGTGTCCTGTGGAAGCCTCCTGCATCCCTACTTTTTGGTGCTGGCCAGTGCCTACCACAAGAAGACCAGCTCCCGCTGCTATGGCTCAACCCACTCAGTAAGACTGGATAACACTGGGAAAACGTACCCGTGTAACTTGGGACAGGAACGTTGCAGAAGCCCCATCCTTCCTGAAGAAGGTTTTGGAAGCACTTATGAACAGACGTTTAGGTGCTTATGGGAGATTAGGGGTGATTGAAACCCTCTTAGAAAATAGCAAGAAGCCTTCTGGGGAAACACAGGCTATGAGGCTATACTGTGGGCTTTACACATATGGGACATGTGGAACCCAGCCCTCTACCGGTTCTCACGGATTCATGGAGCAGGGTTTCTGCAGGCTTTATCAGTCAAATTTAAAACTTTTTATGACCATTATGATTTGAATTTATGACCTTCACAAATTACGATAAAAAACTTCAGTCAATAAAATTCCTTTCAAAAGTCTTTATTATTGACTTTCATTGAAAGTAACAAGTTTTATTATGTAAAGAGTAATTCTATTATTTTTTACTTAGGATTAAAGCCTTCGCCTTCCTTTTTCTTGAGTATCAAGAACACAGACACACTTAACAATTGAAACATTGTAAAGTAACATTGTAAATTAACAATTATTCTATGGCATTACTTTCCAAAATAACAAGTCAGTCAGTCAATGGCTGTCTACATTTTTCTCAGCTCCCTTGATGCTGATCTCCTCCTCAACGTTTTTCAGCTCAGCCAATTTCTCCTTGCTTGCCCGCCTGAGGGCGTTTGATTTTGAAAGGAGCTGGGCCATCTTTGAACCCGATTTGCCCTCTGCTTCCTCTGCCAGCATGTCAGCCTCTCTGGCGAGACAGGTGGAAACCTCTTGAACAGTGGTTTTCTTTCTCTTAAGGTCGGTCAAATACTCCTCTGCCAGCTTTCTTTTCTGTGTCCCTGCTTCACTCTCCTTCCTTGCACGCTGCTGATCAAGGAAATGCGGTACCTCGACCTGGCTGCACCCACCGATACCAGCAGTTCTTTTGTGAGGGGAACTTTGGTCACCCCACTGTGCAAATCTACATAATCACACACAAGTCTGTGTGCAATCATTGTCTCTTCTTGCATATTGTCAGTCTCAACCTCCTTGTTCACAGAGAACCCCCTTTCAACTGAAGCTTGTCCATGAGAAAGGAGGAGCAACTTCTGGCAAATTGCCCAAACCACTGGATAGGCAAGGCTTAAACATCCGCACAAGAAGGTGTCCAGCCGTTTTACCATTGGCTGGAAGGAGAGAAACTCTTCATTCCTACACTCAAGAGTCAGGAGAGCCTCAAACTGTTGTAGAATGACATCCCCTTAAAAATAAAAAAAAGTTACAAAGGGAATTAGTTAGAATTATATTGATCCACTTTAACCTCTATAAAGACTACAATAACATTTGGTTATGATGGTTTAAATTCAGTTTTTTTTTTCCTAAGATTTCAGAGGACATAGAAACTCCACTAAACTCAGATAATTAAAAATTTAAACTCATGACCAGAAAATGTGTTAATCTGCAACACCTGCATGTTCGCTCATCAAGTTTGTTTTGTTGATTACTGTTGTCATGATACCTTTCATTTTGAGACTATAAGCTACCTTCTAATTTTTACATTTATTTTCTCAAATGTGTTAACACTGATTAGGTTTATGTGCTTCCTAAAAACACTCAGGTGATGCACCTAAACTTTATATTGTAAGCAAGGAAAACCCTATGTAAAATAATCCTAAATCATGAGCCACTGCACACAGAACAGGTGCAGGACCATTACAAGAGGAAATGACAAATGTTAGAGATCCACCTAAAAAATACCCCTGATGGGAAAAGAGAAAAGGTATATAAATGTAGCAAATGTCTGCAAGATGGCACACTTAAGTATAATGCTGTAAACACAGTCTAATAAACACTTAAATAATTAGTATAATTCAGTGTGGTACTCTAACTTTGGTCAAAGCCCCTTCCAGAACTACTCATACCAGCAGATACACCTCCTGCCAGCTGCTTTGCCTGTAGAAAGGTCTGCACCAGACATTTCATTTGTTCCTTGCACCTGTCTGGGTCTCTGAACATGTTAGAGGGGTCCAGACAGGCCATCTGCCTAACAGTGGCGTATTTGAGTGGGCTCTTCTCCTGCACTTTTCTGACTATATTAGTCAGCCCCTGCATGCAGTCCCTTCTAAATTCAAGGACTCTGAGATCTGATATTTAAGTGTCCTGAAGAGGGATGTACAATAAAAAAACAAGTAGAATGTACAACACAATGATTCCTGCTTCTTGTATCCTGACCAAAATTTCTAAAATTACTTCGACTACAACTTCAAAGTTGACCATAATACCTTCAGGGCTTTATCTGCAGCTAGGCCAATGTCAATTTTCTGTGGGAGGAGCAAATTCTTCTTCTCACTCAAGTCCAGCTTAGTGAGCTGTAGTTTTGTCCTGCAGGACTTCTCGCTTCACAAACCGCCTCAGTATACTCTGTCAGAAGAAAAATCCAGATGAAAAATGTAAGTGCCCTACATCCCCATTTTTTCATGCAGTAATGTCACAGTTTTAACAAAGAAATTTTTTTACAAAGGTTGAAGAATTTCATCCATTAAACACGGTGTACATAATACATCATACTCATACCTAAGTATAGTAGCTGAGGAGCCAGACAAGCACAAAATGTATTTTTTAAATAACTTGATCAACTCAGCCAAGTCTTTGGCAAGGAATGGCATTACTGGCTCATCCGTCTGGTACCTCTTCAGGAAGGGGTCCTTTTGAGCGGCCTCTATTGTATCATACGAGCCTGTACCAGGGTTTGGCAGCTCCTTTCTTTTAACCGCATCCACATACAGCTGAAGTGAAGGCCAGACCTCCAAAGCTCTCTCTACCAAAGGCAAGTTCTCCAACCATCGATGGCCACAGAATGATAGCGGGAACACTGATGACTTTGTGACTGTCACGTAGTCTTCCCTCCTCACTGGAACATTGATAAAGAGTGTGTGCATTGCTCTTAACAGCTTTTCCACCTGCCACATGGAGAAACCTGCCTTGAAAGCATTGTGCAGAGTATGAAGCCCACAGCTCCCCAGACACCAGCTGAGCACCTCCATACATTTTATTTAAGTCGGATTGGAGAAGCTCAAAGAACTTTACATTGGGCCCATCCATCGATACAGAGACCAGCCTGCTGAGATTCAGCTGCTGCACACACTCCTTGAGGGAAAACAATAAAAAGATTTGAGTATAAATAAATATACACTTAATTGATAACACACACACTTTTGCATTTTTCAAGTTCAAGCAAGTATAATGTTTGACTAGGCCTACATGTCTGTTTCTATTCAAGTTATCCATGTGGGCTGTTTCTGAAAATACAACCACGCCATGTAATTGGTGAAACAAATTAAAAGATTTAGATTATATATAGTTATTTTTCTATTTTCTCAAAAGAGTATGGCTAGAGTGGTGCAGAGTAGAGACCATTAACATATATTATTATATAACAGTTTCCCTACTCTCCAAATTGGTTTGAATAAATGGATCAAACACAGGATTTAGGTTATTCATAGTCATAGGTTTGAAGATGAAATTATTTCAAATATTACATGCAGCATTAGAAATCATATTTGTTTTAAATATTAAACTTTAATTACTCACTTTAAAGTGCTTTAGCAAATCCTGGGCTGTGGAATGGCCAATGAAGTGTGATCCCAGGTACCGGGAATGCACCTTGTCGTCATTCCAGAACCGAACGTGTATGTCCAGCTGTTTCTTCTTGCTTGTGTGATTTAAGCTTTCATCAAACATGAGAACATAAGGCCCTGAGACCTTGGAGATGAGGTCCTTTTATGTTAATTCAGCTCAGTTTATGCACATTGTAGGTGTTTTTAACAAACCTCCAGTGAATCAAAGAACTTTAAAAAAAAAAAACTGTAAAGTAAAACGCTCAGGTTTCTGATGAAACCTAGGTTCCCTGAGATAACACTAATGAGCATTACATTTACCATGCAATGGAGAAAATGTTATTTTCAAATACTGAAGTCTGAATTGCTACATTTGTGTAGCTGCATGAATAAATGGCATTCTAGTCCTGGTGTCCAAGGTGAGGGCCCTAAGGATGGCATTGGCAAATAAAAGGGAAAATTAACCCAGAATCAATGAGGCCGGAGTTCTCAGACATACATAGTCCAGACCACTATCAGGTGTATGTGCTGGTTTAGTTTGCCGAAATCTGTGCCTAAAATACAGAGGTGTCTAGGCTATAAAACAAAAGTAGCGAAAGTAGACAGCAAGGACCAGCCAACTTCAACAAAATATCTCCAATGGAGACTACTGGACAAAGCTCAAGAGGAGACCATTCCCCTGGCATTTATTACAAAGTGAGGTAATATTTGCTTCATAATTTCATAGCAGCAGCATTCAAAGCACACAAGAGCTGCTCTGATTGCTGAAACCGGCTAGAGTATTCTATATCTTGTATTGTTAGCTTGTAGAGTGCAAAATATTATTGAATGTGATATTTTAAATTGAGTCTTTTCAATACTAACGAAGCTTTTGTCTTAATTAGATTTAGTCTTTGTTTAAAGTTTCACATTATCAGAGGAATTTGTTTCTGCAGAATTATATTTTTTTTTTTTACTACATCTATTTTTACAGCTGTGAATTACACATTGGCATGCCAAAAATCATTTAGATTATCTATTCACTGCAAGCGATTGAATTATTGCCACATCATTAGCTGGCATAAAATTAGTGTTTTAAAGCAGCAGGGCAAATCATTTTAAAAAAGACATGTATGGACATATGAAAGCTTTAATGATTGATATCTTCATTATCTCTGTAGGACAATTAGCAAAATAAAATATATTTTTGATATTTCTCCCATCAGCTAAAATTGAAGTTTCAGCTATGGAACCGGTTTCTACGGTGCCTGGGCGAGGACATTGATGGTTCACTTAGTTTTGTCGTGGCCATGAAATAATAACTCATGGGAACATGATAATATGTTGTGGCCATGAGATGCTATTTTGAGGGAATGACATGTTTTTTCTCGTGGCCATTAGTTTAATGCATAAACAAACATGCATGACCATAGCAACCCAGGATTAGCAGAGATTTATTCATTGATATATTATTTTGAATTATTATATTATTTATTTAAAAAAATATTTCATTATTAGGTTATTATATTAACCATATGCCTTGGCTACTGAACTTAATTATGTGCAATAGTCAGCATTCAAATGAAGTTTATTATGCATAAATGTTACATAAAGTGTATAATATAAAGGAAGCCTAAAATAAAACATTGACAAAGAAGAACAGTAGATATCAAAATACATTTTCTACATTTACAAAAAAAAAAAATATATATATATATATTAAAAATTGTATTGCATTTGTAAGGCCTACAATTATTTTTTTCATAACATTTTGACATTTGTTTTAAAGGGCCACACTAACATTTCAAGATAATTTGTTACACTGGTGATTCGTTTAAACTATTTTTATTCTTACCAAACAGTGCTGTAATCCTGTAATCCTTTATTAAAACCTGGGTGTGTACAATTACTTTAGAGCTGTTTGAGAAGGTATCTGTGTTTGACAAATGTCCTGACACTCTTTATTCATGACTTACTGTACTGCTTTTCATTAACAAGTTACAGAACCAGTTTAAAACGAGAACAACCTTTTGTCAGAAACTCTGATGTTCAGATATAACGAGGCTTCAAAGGTCCATTCAGTGTTTCCTTACAAGAAACAAAAGAGAATGTCGTTGCAGCACTTAATTAACATACAGCAGCATGCTATTTACACTTCTGAGAATCCAGATATACCCCATAGTGTCCAAAACTGTGGTTAAAATGTGGTTAAATAAGACTCTAAAATATTATAATTACAATAGTTTTTTTTTTACATGATTTTATTTTCAAGTAAATGTGTTTAAGTCAAGTAAAGTTGAGCATTAATGTCAATCTGCTACATGTGTGAACATACAGTGGATCAAAAAGTCGAGTCTCACAGGACCACTGTGCTATGTAAATACAGACATACAACAATTAAGTAAAACAGCATAAACCTATACACAACTAATCTACTGACAGATTTTGACTATATATATATATATATATATATATATATATATATATATATATATATGTTTACCTATACATCCCTTTTTTATCCCTTTTTTGGGATTCTGTACACACATCATTTTGAGAAGTTTGAAAAGTGTCTAGTGCACATAGTGTGTTACAAAAGGTGGTTATTAATTATCAAGGACTAAGGATTTTTTTCTGATTTTTGTTGTTATATATGCCATGTGATCTCATGAATATTTGCATGTGTTTTGCATGAAGACTCAACAACACACTTTCTATAGACCATTTACTTAATTTAAAATGTTGTTATCTGTGACTTTTGGTGCCATATTCAAGTATATTCAAGGGATTACCTGATTTGGCAATGATTTAAAATATGCTGGCTTTCCTGAATATCATAACGTAGTGGGAGGAAACTAGAAACTAATAGCCCTTCTGTCTGTTTGTGTGGCTTCAGTTTCTGTTGGTGGTCTTTTAATTTGTCTTCACAAAAATCTACATGCACAGCCACAGACAGCACCAGAAGCCTCTGGGTGTAAATAATATGCTCAAAATCTCTCACTATGTTATTATGATGATTCATAGCAGTGAAAGTGAAAGCATTGCTTCGGTGGCTTTCAATGCTATTGTTTTGCGTAAAGTATAATAGTTTAGGTCCGGGTTTCACAGGCTTCACTTCAGATCATCTGCTGTCAGGGTCTGCTCAGAAGACTTTGGTAAGAAATGTATTCAGGCTAATCGGCTCCTTTGCAATGTATTTTTACTGATTCACTGATCTTGTAAATGTTTAAAGAACTTTTGAAAACTCTTGACCTGAATATAATTGTAAAATGAGGTCTATCTGGGATATCCTCATTTTTGTGTTTTGCTACCTCATGTTTAATGTAAATTTCTTTATATAAAGTCTTCTTGAATGTTGTAATGCGAAATGCTTTCTAGAAGCTTTTTCTAACATTAAAATGCATTGAATTAAACTGCACTGATTGAATGTACTTTTCTTTGAACAGCAGTGAATTTCACATCTGTGAAGGGAGCAACAGAACTTGTCTTCTCTGTCTAATAATTTTTCCTGGGTCTGGTGCTCTGAAACATAAAGGTGAGATTGAAACGTGTCAGAGTCAGTTTTCAGATCATACCAATTCATTTAATTTAAGACGTACATTTCGGATTGAGGTCTACATGTTTGCTTTGTAGAAGCACAAATTATTTTATAAAACTTGAAAACTTATTGAAATAATTTTATGATTTATATGTTCGTTGGAAAGTATTGAGTATGAAAGAATCACATCTAGATAGTCTCTACTGGGAAAAATGCTGAGATCTCCAAAATAACCTACATTATAAAATACTGTTTAGTTGTTGGTCCATTTGTTTGGTTTCTGAAGCAGCCTCAGTCCCCTGAAATAACTGGAACGAGCATTTTGGAGAAACTTCTGTTTACTCAGAATACTGAAGCCTGATTTGTTCACATTTCTGTAGCTGCATGAACCAATGACATTTCAGCCTGCAAAATCAGACGGAGCCAGCTGCCTATAGAAGTTTGTGCCGAATGTCACTTCATCAGAATCTTTTGCGACAGATAATTGTAGCTACAGTCATCGACTCGACTTATCAACTTAATAGCACTGCAGGCTATGCTTATTCCCGTTATCTAAGGGAACCAAGGTTAAGTTAGTAACCAGAGCATTCCCTTATGTATGACCAACCTGTCTTGCTGGGAAGATGGAGCATTCTGGAAACATGAACCAGCTGATGAACTGGAATGCTTGGGCAGGAAGTGGCGCATGGGCTGCCACGACTTCTGTGCTGCAGTCATGTGCTGTGCGAACCCTTCTACGGCAAGACTGAATGACCCTATGAGGTAGACACATCCTTGATCTCCTTAATATTTAGCCAAAGGTGGTGCTCAAACATAACCAAGTTAAACATGGCCTTGTTGATCACCCATGCAGTTGCCATGCATGCTAGCAGTCGGCTCCACCAATTGTGCCTGGCTGAAATGTAATTTGTTAATGCAGCTACATGAACAAACCCACTGCTCCGGGTGTGTCTTCAACGATGTGTGTGTTCACTGCAGTGTGTGTGCACTTTGGATGGGTTAAATGCAGAGCATGATTTCTGAGAATGGGTCACCATACTAGGCTGTATGTCATGCCACTCACTGTATGTTGTCACATTAACAAATCAGGCTTTAGCATTCAGAGTAAACAGCAATTTTCCCTTAGCATGGTTAGGTGGGAATGTTTTGGAAAGGATCTGTGCTGATTTACCAAAAGCATCGCAAGCTTAAGTACATTGTAGACCCATTGAAACCAATGGAGTTACGATCAATTTAGCCTTATGATGCTTTTGGGAAAGGCAGCCCAGGACATTAAGTCTTAGATAAAATTGGCCAGAGAAAGGGACTTCTGACATGTAGTGTAGGCTTATCCTATAGATCCCTTACAGTCAGTCACTCTCGACATCACGTCGGTGACCGACAAATTGGGATATCAAGTGGGATGTGCAATTCAGGCTGCACTACCCCCTGTCGTCTTGCAAGCAGCCAATTCCCCTGTGCGCCTCAGCATTAAAAGATAATTTCCTAAAGCGGTAATTTCTCTAAAAGAGCTGCACGAGTGCGTCTTTGTAAAGACGACGGATTGTCCTTATAAGGATGCCATTTCACCCGTGCATTTCTGGGTGCGGTCGTTACGTGGCAATGGGTGATGGTCATCTGGATGATCCGGAGATGACAGCTATGTTTTCCCGGGCTGCCGAGAGGGTAGGGCTTGAGTGGAAATCTCCACCATGTCCCGTACCCATACAGCTTCATGAAAGTCGTGGAGGCGGCTCTTGTTCCCTCCCACTTTAGCCTGTTGGTCCTTTAGGTCATCTGGGAAAAGAGCAAACTCTCCCTGACACAGAGGATCTCTTTTCTCGGTATGGAGTTGGATTCAATCAAACAGACAGCGTGCCTCATAGAGGAATGTGCATGGTCAGTGCTAGCCTGCTTGAATACGTTCAAGGGCAGGACAGCAGTCCCATTGAAACTTTTTCAGCGGCTCCTGGGGCATATGGTGAACTCAGCAGCACTTACACCGCTTGGCCTGTTACATATGAGACTGCTCCAGCAGAATCATGAGGTGCTCCTCGCAACAGCCCCACCTTGGTCCATTCCTCTGAAGAAGGATCTACTGACTCAGAGACGGGGCAACGTTTGGCCCCCTCATCCAGTCCTTTGGAAACTCCATATCTGGTCCCTGGACGGGACCCGGAGGTTCTAGGTGACCTGACTCCAGTACTAAAATCACTACAGAAGGGCCCATTCGAGCCTTTGAATTCAGTTGAGTTCAATTTTCTTTCATTGAAAACTCTGCTCCAGCTTGTGCTGGCCTCCATCAAGAGGGTAGGGGACCTGCACGCATTTTCGGTCAACAATTCGTGCCTACAGTTTTGGCCGTCTGACTCCCAGGTAATCCCGAGGCCCCAGCCTGGCTATGTGCTAAGGTTCCCACAGCATCCTTCAAAGACCAAGTAGTGGACTTGCAAGTGCAGCCCCTGGAGGAGGCAGACCCAGCCCTGGCTTTGATCTGTCCTGTCCGAGCATTGTGATGCTACGTAGACCAGACACAAAGCTTCAGGACCTCAGACCAGCTCTTTGTCTGTTACAAAGGCTGGCAGAAGGGGAGTGCCGACTCTAAGCAGAGTGTCCTGGCTCGTGGTACCTCACTGGGCGCCCCTTAACACGTTCGCTAGGTTCTATAGCCTTCGTGTAGAGCCGGTATCCTCCAGTGTTCTCACCTCAAACGGGTAGTGGCACTGAGAGGCCCCGGTTAGTGTCGGCTTGCTTAAAATGCTCCAGATTGTCCGTACTGTAGACCCTGTTGAGATCCTCCATCACCCTAGGCAGCTGGACGCGGTGGAACATCCAGCGCCAGGCCTTCAAGATGAATCGGTGAGAACCGTGGAAGGCTAGGTTCTGTATTGATACTTAAGCAGTACTCATATTTGTATAGTCCATGGTTTAGCCTTGGAGCCCGTGTTTCCCTGGCAGACCTCTGCCTTCCCAAGAGGGTTTTATTCACCTCAAATTTCTCCATATACACCTAAATGGATGCTATATGTGTATACGTATTTTCAAGATTTTCTTTTTTATAACCCTGTTGAAATTGACATGGTTTTGTATTTATTTTTTCTAAAAAAGCTATGATGGATGATTTCTATATGATAACTCAGAAGGACCTGGAAGATATTAAAGAATCCATATCTACTCAGGATCTCCCAACTGCGGTAAACACGATCAAGGAATTCCTTGAAAAACCGTATCATGTAGAACTTAACGTTGGTGTGACGGGGGAGTCTGGTTCTGGAAAGTCCACGTTTGTCAATGCATTCAGGGGTTTAGGGGATGAAGAAGACGGCTCTGCTCAAACTGGCCCTGTAGAAACCACTATGGAGCCTGAAGCTTATCTTCACCCAAAATACAAAAATGTGAAAGTGTGGGATCTTCCTGGCATTGGAACACCAAACTTCAAAGCCGATGAGTACCTTAAACTGGTTGAGTTTGAACGCTATGATTTTTTCATCATCATTGGTTCAGATCGGTTCAGAGAATGCCACACTCAGCTGGCCAAAGAGATCATGAAAATGGAGAAAACCTTTTATTTTGTTCGTTCCAAGATTGACTCAAGCATTGAAGCTGAGAAGAGGAAGAAGAGTTTTGACCAGAAAAAGACACTGGATACTATTCGAAAGTACTGTGAAAATGGTTGGTTTTTCAATTCACAGACAATTTTTTTATTAGATACAGTAATTATAATAAAATATATAATAGTTTGTTATAAAATACTTAATTACTTTTTTAATGTTGCCATATCCTGTTTTTGTCTAGGTCTGAGAAAGATCGGTATAGAGGATCCTATTGTGTTCCTGATCTCTAACTTTGAGCTCGGCAACTATGATTTAAACCTGCTGCAGGAGAGAATGGAGCAAGAGCTTCCACAGCATAAGAGACGTGTGCTGATGTTGGCTTTGCCGAATATCACACTAGAGATCAATGAGAAAAAGAAGAAAGCTCTAGAGGAAAACATTGGAAAAGTTGCCTTACTCTCTGCTTTGGTGGCTACAGTCCCTGTTCCTGGTCTTTCAGTTGCTGTGGATTTAGCTATTGTAACCAGGGAGATAGAAACATACTACACAGTCTTTGGTCTGGATAATCCTTCCCTGCAGAAGCTCTGTGAAAGATCTGGAAAGACCATTGAGGAATTCAAAAGTCTTATGAAATCGCCACTGAGTGGTGGGATAAATCCAGCTTCAATATTATCCTTAGCAGGTGCTGCATCTCTGGTTGTGGCTGAAAACACAGTTGAGTATGCTGTGAGTCTCGTACCTCTTCTTGGCAGTCTGGTGGCAGGAGGAATGTCCTATATGACAGTCTCAACAATGCTGAAGAGAGCTCTGAATGACATAGCAGAAGATGCCAGAAACGTGCTAATGGCTTCATTGCAGACTGAAGTGTAAACACAGATTGTGACATGGAAATATGTGTATTCAAGTAGCAGTTGCTTTGATTCAAGCATATAGCAAATTTCTGTTAGTTCACTAAATATGATCTTTCATTTCTTTTTACTTGGCTCTTTTGTTTCATTTCTTTAACTGAAATTTACTTTCCCACTTTGGAGAAAGAAATGCGGCATCATAATCTCTGTTGCTATACTCGTGATACATTACAATAATAAAATAAATAAACATTTATCACTTTGGGATGAGTGTTGTATTCAGTTCTTTTCTTGATATGATAAAAAATATAACTAAAGTATGTTAGCTGATTGCCTTAAATGTCCATAGCATCAGTTTATACTGCTGTTAACACTTTCTCTGACCAGTGGATGCAATGAAACCAGTTTTCCAATTTGGTGGCATTCAATATATACCCCATATACTTCAAACAACTGCAGTCAAAACTGGTAACATACAACAAAACATAACAAAGAAGAGTGTTGCACAGTTGGTGTAAACAAAGATTTAAAGGAACATATATGCCTACATTTACAGTAATTTACAAGGGCGGTAGTGTATAATAGCAGAGAGTAAACCTACTGCATTTGAAATAATTAAAGCTACTGTATTTTAAGTTATTTCATTTGGTGAGGGGAACATAGCCTCCATTGTAAAAATAGTGTTTGAATATGTTGACAACTGTATTTTTAAAAATGGATTTTGCACGAGTCAGTGCCGTAAACTGTTAGGGCACGGTGTTAGGCTACGTTTACATGACAATGATGCAGTCAATATACTGAACGTTTTTTGTATACACTACAACATTTTCAAAAAGATTTGCATTGACACATATCTGAGAAAATCACCGTATGATCCCAGGTGTCAGATTGACACATCTGACTTCCTGTTTCCTTGATGTTTATGAACCCAGGTGTCGAATTGAAAACCTCTGAACTCTCGTTCCTTGATGTTTTATGGCAGTGGCCATTTGCGATCAGTGGTTGCTCAGGTTGCTCAACAGATCAAAACGGTGAACAATTATCTGAGGCAGCAACTATCTAATCCATCCAGGCTTCTGAAAAAAGTGTTATGTCTGGACATGTTCTTTTTAAACCTTAAGAGTTGCAGCACATTTTCCACTCATGATTCATATGAAGAAGCAGTAAATAAGTTTAAGAAATAAAACAAGAAAGTTCTAAGAGAGCTTACATGAGCTAAAGTGGGATCCATGCAGTCCAGTTGTCTATCTGTGAATGAAGGTGTTCCCAGACCTGCGTGTGTATCCCACTGTGTGCTGACTGTGTTGTTGTGTATTTGGTTTGCAATGTGTTTCCCTGACTGGCAGTATCAAACATGTATGGAAAAGTTAGTCAGGATGTGACTTTCACATGAATGTCCAGACTAGTCTAAAATATTCTAAAATATTCTTTGATATTTTCATCAAATGTCTCCTTCCTGATTTTCGGGGCCTGTACAACAGTGTTTCTGCCGACACCTCATCATGGTCTGATCTATAGTCTGTATGTAAATGTCTCTTATCTTCTGAGCAGGAAGGTGCCAGGGCGTCTACCTTTTAGTGGTGGAAGATAGTTATCTCAAATCACACATTCACATCAGAGAAGGAGAGAGGCTTTCTCTTATGTGTTCAAAGATAAAACTCTCTTTGGCCAAGTGTGGAACATCATAGTTCTCAAATGTGTTTGCATTACATCTAACTAATATGACTGAAGTTGAGAAACAAAGATGTTTAGCACATGCACACATTGAACATGTTCATGTAAAACAGCAAGACTTTATTTTGTGTTGATCCTTCATGTGATCGGACTTTGTGAAGTTGCACTAAAAGAAATATCTCAAAGAGAAAGACTGTTACTAAATTTCTTAATTTTCATTTATTCCTATTATGATGACAGCTCACAAAGAGGAGACTTCATATACAAACTTACACAGCCCAACCAACTAACAACAAACTGAATGACCATCTAAAACATTGACAATAAGCCAAAATCTAGGGGTATATGAAAAAAGGTGTTTAACACCTCGGATAAATAATTTTAAACGTAGATCTGTCAAATGATAAAAGTTCAGTCATACATTTAAAAAGTTTTCTGAAGTAAAAAATTGTCTATCATAAACACATCCAAAGAGTTTTCAGTTCATATGAGAAAAACATTTGGCTAAAAACAATTCTGTTCATGAGGTTATTCGAAAAATGACGGAATAAAACCAGTTTAATTTGAAGGCAATAAACAGTATGTCTTAATTAAGTGACACACAATGTGTTTAACCTTTTATACGTTTAAAATTTGTGAGTGTAATTATTTTACTGAGATGCTTTAAGTGAAATGTATATTTGTACTTTACATCTGTAATGTTGTTTAATGAATTTCAGAAATTGCCCATATTTTCCTGTGAGGTAGGTTTAGGTTCTGAACTGGGTGTATGGTGATAGTAGTTTAATTACAGTATAGTTTAAAACCATTATGTCTATGAAGAGTAATGGTCTTCTCAAATGCTTTGATTTTTTTGTCTAAGCCATAAGCATTTAGCCCATAGATCAGATAAACATGTGTCTTTCAACCTAAAACAAAGTACAACCCCCACACATGACGCTGTTTTATCTTCCACCACTAAAAGATAGACACCTTCCTGCTCAGAAGGTAAGAGACATTTACATACAGACTATAGATCAGACCATGATGAGGTGTCGGCAGAAACACTGTTGTACAGGCCCCGAAAGTCAGGAAGGAGACATTTGAAGAAAAGATGAAAGAATAATTTAGAAGATTTTAGACTAGTCTGGACATTCATGTGAAAGTCACATCCTGACTAACTTTTCCATACATGTTTGATACTGCCAGTCAGGGAAACACATTGCAAACCAAATACACAACAACACAGTCAGCACACAGTGGGATACACACGCAGGTCTGGGAACACCTTCATTCACAGATAGACAACTGGACTGCATGAATGAACAAATACAGCCTTTTGCAAATAAACACAAGCTGCTTTGCAAAGAAAAACTCAACATTCAAACAAATGCAAAGTGATTTGCAAATGAAGTCATTTGAGAAACTGGTGCTGGCCCACCTGAAGGACATCACTGGACCCTTGCTGGATCCTCTTCAGTTTGCCTACAGAGCAAACAGGTCTGTGGACGATGCAGTAAACATTGGACTGCATTATGTTCTGCAACACCTAGACAGACCGGGGACTTATGTGAGGATCCTGTTTGTGGACTTCAGCTCGGCTCTTCAAACCGATCATCCCAAACCTCCTCCTGCCCAAACTAAATCAGCTCTCCGTGCCCACCTCCATCTGTCAGTGGATCAACAGCTTCCTGACAGACAGGCAGCAGCTAGTGAGGTTGGGAAAATACACATCTAGCACCCGTACAATCAGCACCGGAGCTCCCCAGGGCTGCGTTCTCTCCCCACTGCTCTTCTCCCTGTACACTAATGATTGCACATCTAAGGACCCCTCTGTCAAGCTCCTGAAGTTTGCAGACGACACCACACTCATTGGCCTCATTCAGGACGGTGACGAGTCTGCTTACAGACAGGAGGTAAAAGAGCTGGCTGTCTGGTGCACTCTCAACAACCTGGAGCTTAACACGCTCAAAACAGTGGAGATGATCGTGGACTTCAGGAGAAACCCCCCTGCTCTCCCCCCACTCACCATCATGAACAACACTGTGACCGCAGTGGAGTCATTCAGGTTCCTGGGCACCACTATCTCTCAGGACCTGAAGTGGGACATTCACATTGACTCCATTGTGAAAAAGGCCCAGCAGAGGTTGTACTTCCTTCGCCAGCTGAGGAAGTTTAACCTGTCACAGGAGCTGCTGAAACAGTTCTACTCCACCATCATTGAATCCATCCTCTCCACTTCAGTAACTGTCTGGTTCAGCTCAGCTTCTAAATCTGACCTCAGAAGACTACAGAGGGTAGTCCGGACTGCTGAGCGAATCATTGGTACAACCCTCCCTTCTATTCAAGAACTGTACTTATCCAGAGTGAGAAAAAGGGCTGTCAAAATCACTCTGGACCCCTCACATCCAGCACACTCCCTCTTTGAACTGTGTCCATCTGGTCGACGCTACAGAGCACTGAGCACCAGAACGACCAGACACAGGACCAGTTTCTTCCCTCAGGCAATCCATCTTATGAACAGCTGATAATAACGGCGAACACACTACACTTTATATTTATATACACATACACTATTTATCTAACACACATACTTAGTGTACACTTAAATTCTGCACATATATACATGTACATACATAACTGCCTATTGTAATATACCTGCCTACAATTGTCAATTTGTATATTGTCATCCCTTACCTACTTATTTGTATTTTTAGTATTTTATTGTGTTTTATGTTCTGTCACTGTCATTATGTTGTACTGCGGAGCTTCTATCACGAAAACAAATTCCTCGTATGTGTGAACATACCTGGCAATAAAGCTCATTCTGATTCTGGAATACAAAACCCCACTTGAGTATTACAGTGTGATACAAGATATTGTTATACCCCAGCATTGTTTTGAATGTTGAATAATTGTATCAACATATGTGGCCTATATATTCTATATCTGGCGATCCAACAGAGGATAAGAGGTATGGAGAATGGATCAGGTTTTATAAGGAAAGAGTGCCTAGTTAAGTGTTTAGCCATTAAGTCTCTACTGTTTTTTTTTTTAACTAAGTCATAATGTTAACAACTTTATGAGATTTTCACTGACATTGTAGTATAGAGATGCTTTGTGAAAACAAATAAATAGTAAGACAGTTTCAGCTGTCCCCCACTCATATTGGTCTGCAGTATTCCCTGGAGAAGTAATGAGGTGTTTCGAGTCTCGGGAGACTAGCGTAAACTGACCAACAGCACCAACTGCTGTTTGTTGTTTTTGGAAAAGAAAGTTGCTCAATTGCATTTATGAGAAAATCAAGCCAAGTTTCCTCATAAAAGGCCAAAAGAGTCTCAGAATTGTAACACACCATATTAACATACCTGTCCATATTGTCCATACCTCTGCATGTTCTTTCAAACAGAGTTTTGTATTTGCAAATCACTTTGCATTTGTTTGAACGGTGAGTTTTTCTTTGCAAAGCAGAATGTGTTTATTTGCAAAACACTGATTTTGTTTCATGAATATTGGCACAAAGTTTGCTCCATAAGTGACCTTTATCAACAGTGACACTTACCAAATAAGGCTGATTGTTTTATTAATTCTATCAAAGACAAAGCATGAGACAATTGACTTGTTTCTCTGCAAATGCACTCATCGGTGTTATTTTATTTTGAGCTAATCTAATGTTTGGTTCCTGGATTACTGGATTACTACAGTGCAGAATCTTGCCATACAAACATAATGTTTTTTTTTTTGTTTGTTTTTTTTTTAATCCTAGATTATAGATTCTTCTAGATTTTTTTTTATTTTTACAATGTACAACATTCATGCTAATAATACGGTTTATAATTCATTTTTGTAAACCACACTGACTGTGAAGAGAACTCGATCAGTATGTAAGAATGTGATACTGAACACGCCAAGAAGAAGAAGAAAGGACCTTATTTTTATTGTTTTATTTGTATATCTTGGGACTTTTATTCTGGTTCTCTGAACGGCGGTTGCGCGTGACGTCATCAGCACTGCGCCCGTCTTCTCCTGTGTCAACTGGATAAAGGTCTGTGTTTTTCATCATTTTAGCTGTGTAAAACAACTGTAAACGTTCAGTTTTCTCTACGCTTTTTACTCTAAAAACATAAAAACACAACTGAAAGCGTGTGCCGTTACTGATGTGAAATGAATGTTGGCTGTTATTGACAGCTCATAGATCTGAGGTAAAAGACGCGATCATTGATGTGATCTCAGAGTGATTTTCCTGATGAAATCATCTTCTCGATTCCAGACGAACAGCAAAAGCCCGAGGTTTGTCGAAGATGGAGTTTGTGAAGGTGGAGCTGACGGATCTGGAGTCGATCCGAGTCAAAGAAGAGAGCGAGGATCAAACAGGTTTCCATCACATCTGATCATCGTTATTCGACTGTCTGTCTGTCTGTGTAACTAACTGTGAACGGTTTTAGAACAGTAAGATTTGATAAAGAAGTCTCTTCTGCTCACCAAGCCTGCATTTATTCATCCCAAACTACAGCAAAAACATAAACAAAACATTTACATATTTTTACTATTCAATTCAACTGTGTTCAGTGTGAATCTGTGTTAAAGTGTAATGTATTTCTGTGATGCTCCGCTGTATTTCCAGCATCATTCCTCCAGTCTTCAGTGTCACATGATCTTCAGAAATCAGAATAATATGATGATTTACTGTTCAAGAAACATGAAGATTATTATCAATGTTGAAAACAGCCGAGTAGGATTTTTTCAGGTTTCTTTGATGAATACAAAGTTCAGAAGAACAGCATTTTCTGAAATAGAAATCTTTTGCAACATTATAAATGTCTTTATCATCGTGTTTGATAAATTTAAATCATCCTTGGTAAATAAAATTTATTAATTCATTACTTATAATCAAAATAGAATATATAGAGACTGACTCCAAGCTTTTGAATGCAATGTTTTGAATTCGGATGCATAAATGTTACAAAGCTTTCTATTTCAGATAAATTGGTATCTTTGGATCTTTCTATTCATCAAAGATTCCGAAAAAAAGGTACCGTTTTAAATATGGATAATATTAATAATAATAATTTTGC